>NW_024716703.1:1192479-1214979 GCF_018991925.1 Homarus americanus | reverse complement strand
TAAGCCAACAAACAACTCTATACGCACATACATGTAAGCAAACAAACACTCCTATAAGCATCACATGTGAGCAAACAAACACCCAGCCAGCACACGTACACTTGTAAGCGAACAAATACATCTGTACACACACACACACACACACACACACACACACACACACACACACCTTACACCTGTGCTCTCCTTCGTCCTCCTACATACACAAATACAAACATACAGAGTAACACCCCCATACTCATACGTACACACCCCCCCCGCAACACACACATCCTGGATCACTAGGCAAATCACGGCCAGAAAAAGCTTGAAAGGCTCACTAGACATCCAAAATACTTCACTCAAACTTGCCTTTTAAATCCCACATGAGACTGGCGGCCCAAAAAAACGACCTTGTCCGAGATGCTTGTTGGGCCAATCACAAGCAGGGAAGTGTGTGTTTGTTGTCGTGTCTACACCAATCACCAGCCAGGAAGTGTGTGTGTGTGTGTGTGTGTGTGTGTGTGTGTGTGTGTGTGTGTTAGTTCAGTAGGGACGCGGCTGGTGGTAGTAACTTTGTTTGTTGGTGTTCCAGTACTTGTGTTGGATCACCTGAAAGTTTGCCCCCACCTACCCCTCCCCCCTACCTCCCAAATTGATTTCACTTAAAGATTAACCACCCACACCCGACCGTTAACCGGAGGGGGGGGGAGAAGAGGTTAGGTTAGGGTGGTTTATCTTCAGGTGATTCCTTGTTTTCTGTCACTTTAAATATTAATCACATACTCATATTTGTCTAGTTATCTCTAATGGTATGGTGAAGATGATGTTAGATTAATAAGTAGTCGTTAAATACTTGTCTTCTACTGTAATTGAACAACCCAAGACTAATTATGTATAATTTTCATTTGTGTTTTTTATCTCTCTCTCTCTATATATATAACATGTAGATCCACAATGAAAACGTGGATAAGATAGTGTTCCTGAGAGGCAAATATACAGGGTGACCTTATTAAACATGAGGTCAGGTCATAATGATGTCATCCTGTATACTTAAACCTCTCTCTGTCTATGTAATCCAGTTGCCCCTGAAGATGTCTTGAATAAAGACGAAAGCTAAGGTGCTCCGTTGTTTCCCTTTTCCCGTGTGATTATATCAACGAACCCCCAGAACACATTTTGTTTGTTGAGGTTGGTCTATCTGGCATCATCGACTAAATACCACCTTGTATACATTTGTACACCAAATCTTCATGCCCGTAACTCACACAGAGGAAGCAGCGTGCATCTCTCCAGTGTTTGTGTGCTTGTAACTCGGCATTAGCCCCCCTATCATATTTCACCTGAGGATTAAGCACCCTAACGCTTCTCGGGAGTTAGGTTAGGTTAGGGTTTTGTTAGGTTAGTGTTAGGATGTTTGATTATAAGATGAAATTAACTACTGTAGTGTAGATGGCTTCGTCAACTCAGCGTGCGTGATCACCAGCCCGTAACGAGGACCTCCACCACCACAGTGTGGGATGGATGACCTTGTTGCTTCATCTCGCCACTGTCTTAGCCCGGACCTGATAACCTAAAGTGGCGTTTGTCCGAGCGGTTAAAAAGACGCAGTTTCTACTTATATTTAACGTGTGATTGTGGTGGAGGGAGTCAGTGGCTAGGCAAAACGGGGTATCAACAAGGTCTTTATAACAGAGACGCGCTGCTGGGTAAGAGCTTTCTCTGGAAGAGTGATTTACATGCTTCACACACACACACACACGTACATACAGTATATACTAAGGTAAGTTAGATTTTTTGTTTACTTTTTTCTACCTCCTTGCTGCACCGAGGACAACTACCTGCATAATAAACACACACACACACACACACACACACACACACACACACACACACACACACATATATAAAACATCGCGTCTACATGAACAACATTAGGTTTGACTAGAAATACTATACTATTAATTCCCAAGGTAATTACCTCGCCTTACCTGTTGGTGTCCTTCATAAGTTGATCTCCTGTACGTGATCAAGCGTATTTAAGCCTATTTTAAGCCTTCATCCTTATCGTGTTCGACGTAGGATAAGGGTCATAATGAGGACGAGGAGAAGGAGCAGTAAAGTCTGGGAGTGGCTGAGTCCACGGCCAACCTGGTCATGACACACACACACACACACACACACACACACAAAACACTCACACACAAACAACTTCCTCAGCATACTCATCTCTTCCTCCATCTTCTCTTCCGTCTTCTCCTCTTCCTCTTCCTCTCGATATTACAACATGGCAGAAATGAAAAACAAACAACTTGAACGATTTGAAGCAAATATTTTCGTGGAGTCTTTAAATTAAATCTTTTGTAGGAAACCTTCTGCTAGGCTGCCGAGGAAAGCAGAGAGAGCAAGCATCGAGCAGAACGGACCACCTCAAGCAAACACACACACACACACACACACACACACACGAACTGACTGTACATTGAGAATTGGGTAAGCTTGGTGTTTCTTGTTGACGAGAAGGTAGCTTGGGAATTTATCAGTGTGAAAAGTATATATGGAGGGAGTTTGGTTGAAGGAGAAAGTATGTGGAAGGATTTTTTCGAAGGAGAATTTATTTGGAGGGATTTTGATCAAAGGATAATGTATTTTTAGAGAAAATACTGGAAGTAAAACGTATTTGGAGGATAAAATGTTTGGAGTGATTATATTAAGGTCTGCACTCAGGGGTGACTCAAACACACAGTAAACATAACGAAAAGAGTACAAAACTTGTGTCGTCTTATACAGAGGAGGTACAGGCTTTAAAATAACAATATACTCGATCAGTGACGTAAAGACCTGTGTTAAAGGTTAGGTTAGGTTAGGTAACACAGTACAAATCACCCATCAACATCGCTACCTCTCACCAATTTTGAAAACCTAATAGAAAACCAATTAGAACAGTTACGTAGAAAACCCGTATGAAAACCAATTAAAAATCAATTAATAAACTATAAGAAAACTATTAGAAACCCAATTTGAAAACCTTATCACTGGAGGTGTTTTAAAAGGCAATATCAAGAGTATGTAGAACAAGTACTGTTGGAATTACTAGCCAACTCTTTTAGTAAATGTCTGAGGAGATGGTTAGGTATATGATTAAAAGGACGTGAGTGAGCAGGCCTGACACACACACACACACACACACACTGGTGCCAGGAGTCGCCCCGCACCAAGACAATGGTACAAGTTTTTCCTTTACATGGTAAACATGTGTTCTTTTTTTCTCACGCTCGGGTTTCCTGTTGTGATCTCAAGGTTGTGACTGGAGACCAACCAGCCGTCCGTCACGGTCTGCGTCACATACAGTATGCTCAAAACCATCCAGCCTATTGTAGGTCTTTGCAGTAGTTCATATCGCGTGTTGTAAACAAAGCGTCAGCTAACCACAATCCGCTATACTAGGTTACGTCACACATGTAAACAAAACCCCAGCAACCACAACCGTTATACTAGGTTACGTCACACATGTAAAAAAGCCCCAACCAATCACAACCGTTATACTAGGTTACGTCACACATGTAAACAAAACCCCAGCCAACCACAACCGTTATACTAGGTTACGTCTCACATGTAAACAAAACCTATCGCAAAACTTTGACTCAAGTTACGTAATGTACAATATTTAAATTGCTCAGTTTATTGCAAGATTTTGACGCAGGTGACGTAATATGTATAAACAAATTGCACAATTGACGATAAGGGTTGAAACTTGTTATGTCACGCATAAACAAACAGCCTGACCTATTACAGGTATTCTACACAATTACATCACACGGAAATAAAATCGGTCAGTCAATTAGAGATCACAATAAATGTATTATAAACCGTTTAACCTGTCTCTAGCGGCCGACACCAGCTGATGTCATGCATATAAATATGGTCCTGAGCCAACCACAGGCGTGCGATTAAATCTTAGATACAATACAAGTGCGAACACACCTGTCAGTCACACCTGACGTCATATGTGTAAGCGAGTACATGGAGCGTGACCATCACGTGCTGTTTCCCACATGTCAACAAATCCTTCAACCAATCACAGACCTCCAGTAACTGTAATAATAATTATAATTTTAATAATAAAGAACTATAAATACAAAAAAGAAAAAAAAAGATCAAAAGTGAGAAACGATATATGTATGTTGTGTTGTCAATGGTAAGAGAAACAATTGAGACCCTGCAATTGTGTGTAAATGAAGCAGAAAGTCAGATCAGCAACTTGGGACTTGGTCACAATTTTCGTGATGCCATATGGCAGCAGGGTCTACCATTAGACAACACATTATGCTTCCAGTATCTTCCCAGGCAGTAGTACCTCCCTGTTTGGTAGCTGCCTACTACCTACTTAACATTTAAGTAATGTTTACACAGTGTATTACAGCGTCCCTCTCCCGGCCCATACCTAAATTAAGAAAGGTTTTAGTTTCATTACGAACGTCTACTGTTGCTATGTATTATACTGAGGGCATGTGAAGCTTGGAGAGAGTCACGATAAGTGTATCTGTGATGATGAATGTTGGCAGAACGCTATCAAGTTTACTGATGAAATTAAGACGAGATTGAAACAATAAGCTTCGCCGTGAGAGATTCTTTGGACAGTAGTATTCTCTTTCGTTCTCTTTATTTTTTTAATTAATGTAACATGTCTTATGGCGTTAAAATTATAATAATGAAATAAGAAGAACGATTATTTTTGTTAAAGTAAATGGGAATATTATTTTGTTGAAGAAAACAGGACTATTTGTGAAAGAAAATGGGAATTTTCTTAGAGATAACACACACACACACACACACTTAGTAGAAGAATTTGAAGTAACAAAACGTCTGGACAAACTGAAGTTAAAACGCTCCACCACCCCTATTGACTTACCAATGAAACTCTTCAAGGAGTTCTCCCCGGAGCTAGCTAAACCCCTCTGCTCCATCATTGATGCTTCCCTCAGTCAAGCCAAATGCCCAGCTGACTGGAAAACTTCGTATTTGTCACCAGTGCCCAAGTCAACCAGCCCACAATCCTTAAATCAGCTACAACCCATTACAATCACCCCAATACCAGTTTAATGTGTGAAAGTTTGTGTTTGACTGGGCTTATGCTGATATTGCAGGCACAGTAGATCCTCAGCAATTTGGAAATATGAAAACTTCCTCCACCACTCACTGTCTTGTCAGCTTTCTCGACTACATATACCGCCATCTGGAAAAAACGAAAAACGTCTGTAACTGTCACCTTCATTGACTTCACCAAGGCATTTGACCTAGTCGACCACAATTAAATCATCAACAAAGCTATCGACCTCGGGTTTCGAAGAAGTCTTATACCACAGCTTACAGACTTCCTCAGTAACCGACGCCCAGCTGTACGCTTCCGAGGGGCTGTCTCCACCTTTCAGTCACTCACCTGTGGCGTCCCCCAAGGCACCAAGATGGGACCATTATGCTTCATTATGCTTATCAATGATGCCCTAAGAGAAACCCCTGTTCGCTGGAAATATGTCGACGACTCCACCATGGGATCAGTGTCAACAATTCTGCTCCCAACTACACCGCCCTTCAGGATTTACTGTACAGTCTCCAAAACTGGGCCACCAACAACCACGTCACCATCAACGATACCAAGACCATGGTTATGCACAACAACCTCTCCTCCGACGTTGTCCCACCCCCTTCCATTACTTTAGGTCCCAACACACTCCAGGTTGTAGATTCCACTAAGCTCCTTGGCGTCACCATAGACAACAAACTAAATTGGAAACCACACGTCAGTGAAGTTGTCAAATCCTCCAGTTTCCGTCCCAACCTCCTCCACCGACTCAAGTCCCTCGGAGTTCCTGCGACCGAGTTCCTCAGTGTTTACTCAACATTCATACTTCTCAAGCTCACCTATGCCTCCCCTACCTGGTCTTCCTCCCTAAATGCCACACAACGTAAACACCTAGAAAAAGTGCAAAAGAGGGCATGCAAGATTATTCTCTCCCCTTCCTACCCCACATATCAAAAAGCGCTCAACACACCGACCCTCTCGGCTCTCTCTGACCATCACCACGACCTCATCTGCAAATTTGGTGAGAAGCTTCTGCACCATCCTCGACACCGGCTCCTACTACCACCCGAGATACCTCGTCCGAGAAATGCTGTTGGACACCACAATCGCATCCAGCCCACACGAGAACGAAGTGATCGCTATATGAACAGCCCAGTCCCAACCATTGTACAAATTATCAATAACTTGTAATCAACCAGTGTATTCACCCGAGAGTCAATCTTACTTTTTGCACTGTCACTATGTTGAAATGCCCTGTAGTTTGAGCTTCTTCCCCACGTAATTATTATATATCATATTTGTATCACTTATGTTACTTGTATATTATTTGTAAATCAAGAGACCCATTCCTCAATTATGTAGCTGTATATTTTCAACATTCCGGCTGCCATGCTCTTTCAATAAACCTTTAATTATTATTATTACACACACACACACACACACACACACACACACACACACACACACACACACCCTCATCTTTGTTCCTGTAAGACATCGTGTTGGTTCATAATATTAAGTTTATTTTTTAATATTCTTGTGATTATCTTGTGTAGGAGAGGAGGAGTGGAGGGGAGGGAGGGACAGGTGGGAGTGGGGAGGAGGGAGAGAGGGAAGGGGAGAAGAGGAGAGGAGAGGGATACGGGAGGGGAGGGAGGGAAGGAGAGGAGTAGAGAGAGGAAAGATGGAGGAGGAGTGGAGGGGAGGGAGGGACAGGTGGGAGTGGGGAGGAGGGAGAGAGGGAAGGGGAAGAGACAGGTGGGGAGAGGTAGATAGGAGAGAGTGGAGGAAGAGGAACAGGTAGGGGATGGTTGGAAGTGGAAGGAGAGTGAGAGAGAGAGAGAGAGGTTTTCTTCTGATTTTTTATAATCTCTCTCTCTCTCTCTCTCTCTCTCCTTCCATCTCTAATACTTCCCTCCTCCTTCCTGCTCTCTCTTCCTTCTCTCTACACCATCTTTAAGCTTCCCTATTCTCCTTCTCATCATCTTCAACTTTCTTTCATCTCCTGTCGCTCTCTTCCTTCCTCCTTATTCTCTTTCTCTCTTCATACTTCTTTCTCTCCCATTCTTCTCTTCCCTCCTTCGCCCCTTTCTTTTTCTCCCTTCTACCCTCTCTTCATCCTTCAATTTCCCTCTTTATTCCAATCTCTTCCTTCCTCTTGTCTCCCTCCCAACTATACTACTCTCTTCTAGTCCACACTTATTACTTCCCGAACAGAATATAACACTAATGAATATGATCTATACTATGAACCTATGTCCGGCAGTGATAGCACTCTCAGAATAGGCAAATTGTACTGTAAGTTATGTCGATAAAGTTTGAAACTAGAAAAAAACCTATTATTTTTAAATTTCCTTCACCTCTCTCTCTCTCTGTCTCTCTCCTCCTCCACCTCCTCCTTATTCGCCTACTCACCCAATTGTTTCCCCCTTAAATACCGCTCGTAACACTTGTTTAAGTAGCGATCGAAGGTAGTCCATATTTTTTCCTCAGTCACACACTTACACATATTCTTATTTATGCCAGTACGTCCCTCCCTCCCTCCTCTCATCCTTTCATTCACTCCCTCTTCAAATTGACAAGAGTGGTGGTGGTGGTGTGGATATTAGCGTTAGTACCATCCCTCCAATCACCGCCCTTCAAGCACCACCCCTTGAAGCACTACCCCCCTTCAAGCACCACCGCCCCTTCAAACACAACCCCTGAATCACTACTCCTTCAAGCACCACCCCACCTCTTACCCCTTCCATCCCTCCGAAAGAAACAAAAGAGAGAGAGACAGAGAGAAAACAAAAATGATAAATAATCCGATTGAGAAGGATTAGTAAAGCAAATCTCTTTCTCCTCACATCACCGCGTTCTCTAGGCTCTGGTTCATTCCTGCTCCATGAAAAGCCGATGTTGGGTCAATATTTTTTTCACATCCAGAGACTTTGTCATAGTTTTAGCAAACCTTGACTGTATATTCCGACTGTAGCTTTTATGTATGTATATGTATATCATTTATGTATATCAATATATATTGTATGTATGTATATACAGTATTTTATATATATATATATATATAGTCTGTATGTATATGTATCTATTTATATTTCAGTCTACATCTATGTATCTATGTATGTACCTTTACTGTATATCTTTGTATGTATTCCTGAGGCCATCCCTCATATAAAATAAAAAATGAGTGAAAAATATTTTTATTGTCTGAGTGTTTCATTAATTTGTTCTGCAGTTGTGTAAATTAGTGTTGTAGGGATTAGTGAAGAAGGTTGTGGTTATTATTGTTGACTCAGAAGCAGGATATGTGTGTGTGTGTGTGTGTGTGTGTGTGTGTGTGTGTGTGTGTGTGTGTGTGTGTGTGTGTGTGTGTGTGTGTGTGTGTGTGTGTGTGTGAATTGAATTTAAATAAATTTTTACCACGGAAAACAACTAGTTTATTGTGCACCCCATGCTCATCCTGTGAGCAGTAATGCAAAAAGGATTACAGAGTAGAGGCCACAAAGGGTGTTTATCAGACCCCAGTGATTTTGATATTATGGCAATGAATGTTACAGAGTATTTCCAGTACATTGTTTGTTTAAGTCGGTACATAGAATTCTGATTAGGTACTAAATGCGAAGTGTGGATACAGCCTTAGTATATCAGCTATCTTGTCATCAGAGATAAAGTGCTGTGTCATTGCATACACAGTGTGCTTGGATCTATCCCTATCAGGTTTTATTTTTTCACAGTCTAAGACGTAGTGTTGGCGTGTGTGGCCATATGTCTGGCTGCATGTTACATGTGAGAGGGGATCCACAGCAGCTTGATCCTGATACCCCCGTCAACAAGACATATGTGCTTGTGTCTGGCTTCATAGACAAGTGGGTGACAATCTGTGTTGAGGGTATCAAGAGCAAGTAGTGAGGATAAGGAGTCAGTGATAATGAGACTGTCAGGGGCAGTGTCTTCAACAAGTTTCAGGGCTGTGAGTATGGTAAATAGTTCCAGCCCTCCCACAGACAGTGTTAAGAGAGCTGTCAGTGTAGCTGGTCTGTATGATGTTATTTTGAGTCTGTAGGTCAAGAGCACCACACGAGAATGTGCCAAAACTTTCGAATTAGCCCGACTGCATACCGAAGCAGACAAACGCCAGCGCAGGAATGACACTGCCGCCGCCCCTACCGCAGTAGATGTAGCCTTCCACACGTGCCACATCTGTGGACGACCCTGCCGGTCCCTTATCGGCCTTTCGAGTCACCTCAGAGCTTACCAACCAGGGTGATATCCTTAATAACTCATATCATTGTATCATAGCTGGATGATGGTCATACTCGATTCCGAGTGACAGTAGTAGGAGTAGTAGTAGTAGTGTGTGTGTGTGTGTGTGTGGGTGGGGATCCAATTTTTCTAGAGAGCCTTCTTCGTTTATTTTGTCTGTCTTTTTAAAGCTTGTGGCTAGTTTTTATTATTATTATTTTTGTTGAATTTTCTCACCTTTGCTAAGAAAAATAAAATTGTGCAATGGGATTTCACTGCGGATTTAACCTTGTGTCTGGTAACAGTGGTTGATTAGTGTAGCCAGTCTTGCACGTACACACATACACTGATACTCACTTTACAGCAGAGATCAGCAGGAGCTCACTAGAACAGCACCGAATATTCACTACTTGAACACATGAACAACCAACAGACTGAGAGTGAGTCATCTGTACAGAGCAGAACAGCCCATCCGTAGCACAGCACAGTATAGCACAGCAGGAGCACAGTAGAACAGCAGAGCCCAGCAGGAGCCCTGTAGGAGCACAGCAGAACAGCACAGCCCAGCAGCAGCACAGCAAAACAGCACACACTTTTAACCTTTTGAGCATTCGTTGTGGGTATGAGTCACTGGCGGCTAGAGGAGAACAACAGTGGATGGCAGCTGGAGAAGAACATTGAGTGACAGCATCTCGACAGCACTGGATATCATTCAAAGAACAGTACCAAATTACAGCCTGTGAACAACATTAAATTGCAGACTAAGAACTACATTGGATTACAGAACTGAATTACTGCCTAAAAACATCACTGGATTAGGAGCAATGACCAACAGACTGTATATGAATCAGGCAAGAGACGTAAACAGAGTACAGAACGAAGAAGTAACAGCCAAGGACACAGGGGTGAACAGTAAGCTAAAACATACCTGTACACTGAATCGCCTGTAGACAAAACTAAAACAAAACAAAAACAGTATTAAGCCACAAAGATTATAATATAAGGAATGTCTAAAGAAGAACTTACACTAAAACCTGAAATAAACTTTACAGCAACAACAGCATCAGCAGCTTTTCACAATACATTCAAATAAAATATAATTAAGAAAGCATAGAGATCTTTACAGCGATAACACAAAGGAAGGATCGGTAATAACCTTCACAGCCATTATGGGACGATGTGTCTGACAGCAGGGTATCACAGCAATAAACAACAACAACAGCCTTCGTTAATATCATTCTAAATATGTCATACATTATCTCCTCACAACAACTAAGAACAACAAAATATCCGCAGCAACAGGACACAACACAACAATTAACTGCCCAAAAATATTCACACCAACCGGACACAGCAACAAACTCTCTTCTAACTCCCCAAGATGTAAAAAAAAAATATGAAGGACATTAAGATTTATCCTCCCTTCCCCTCCCCCCCCTCCCCACCCCTCCCCTCCCTCCCCTTCATATACTTTCTTTCACCTCACCTCCTCCCATTACCTCTCCTCCTTTCTTTCCCTTCACTTCCACACCTCCCTTCACTTACCCTTACCTCCCCTTTTCTCCTTCACTTTCCAGGCACCTCCTCCTGCACCTCCCTCCCCTTCACCCGCACCTCCTCCCTTCACTTCCTCAAACAACAAAACAAAAGAACGGAAGATGACTCATGGGGGAGACAAGAAAGATGTGATGGTGATTATTGTGGTTTTTTCTGTCATTTTGGTGAGTGTGTTTGGGAACGTCTTTATTCGTCTGAAAAAGAAAAAAAAGAAAAAGGATAAATAAAAGGAATCGAAGGAGAGAGAGAAAAAATAAAGAAAGAAACACTTGATTTTTTTTCTTCTCTTTCAGGGATGGATGTTTTTTGCAACGTGTTTATCGGTCTATCTCTGTGTTCGTCTGTTTAGTGGCTCTTTTTTTATTATTATCTACTTGATTACGTTTACCCTTGTATACGTTTATTGTTATGAGGGAAGTGCTGTCGTCCCCCCCCCTCTCTCTCTCTCTCTCTCTCTCGCTCTCTCTCTCTCTCTTTCCTCCAATCAGTCTATGGAGATAAATGTGGGAAACTGAGAGAGAGACTGAGAGTTGAAACGAGATAATAAGACTGAGAGAGACTGAGAAATAGTGAGAGTGGGGAATGGAAGAGAAATTGGAAGAGAAAGTGAGAGAAAGAGATTGTAAATATATATATATATATATATATATATATATATATATATATATATATATATATATATATATATATATATATATATATATATATATATATATATATATATATATATATATATATATATATAAGTAAATGAATAAATAGAGAATGTAAAGAAGATATACGAAACACGTAACTGTACTAGTGCTTCCCATGTACCCCCTGATGGTGAGGTAACGCACATACATACATACATACATACATACATACATACATACCAGGGGCAGATCCAGAGGGTCCTAGGGGTCTGGATCCCCCCTTTCCATAAAAAATTCCAATACTTTTCTTTAATGCAGTATTGTACTCAGGCGTTTTTGTATAGTAAAAATTAATTGCTATTTACCTTAGACTATCTCCTAACATCAAGTGCACATGGCCTCAAAATGCCCGTGATGTTGGTCAGATCTCAAAAAATATTTTGGGTGGACTCGCTGTGCTCGCCATGTTCCTCCACCCACAACTTCTTGGACCCCCCCCCCCTTTTGATATTCTTGGATCCGCCCCTAGATACATACATACATACATACATACATACATACATACATACATACATACATACATACATACATACATATATACATACACCCGGATACACATAAACACACTCACGCACACATACTTATAAGTGTGTGTGTGCATCTCAATATCTTAGTGTTAAGCAGTACGGCGCAGTAACACACACGTACACATACACAGGCAGGGCTTCGGTTGCCACGTGGTGCAGAGCTGACCTAGTTATGGAAGTGATGAACATCCTGTGTAGTGCTGATACCTTACCTACCCTCCCTCTCTCTCCCTCATTTCCACCCTCCCTTCCTCTCTCACTCCCTCTCTCTATCATGTTTCTAACTCTCCCATTCTCCTCCCTCCCTCGCCCCCTTACCTCCCCTTGTCTTCATCCCTCCCTCCCTCCCTGACCTCTCCTTCCCTCATCTTTCTCTTCCTCACCATCTTTAACTTCCCCTTCCTTTCCTCTTTCATTTCATCTTTTCTTCCTCCCTCACCCCTTCACTCTCCTACCCCCATCCTTCCCCTCCTATCCTCCCTCCCCTTTCCCTCCCTTCCACAACTCATTCCTCACTTCCAATCCCCCATCATTCCTCCTCTCCCTTCACCCCTCACCCCTCCCTATCTTCCCTCATATATCCTTGCTTCCCCCAACCTGCCTTATGTGACGTCAATGATATAAATTAACTTCCCGTGTCGTGTTTATAATTGACGGCAATGGTAAATCACTTTCCCTTTTACCTATTGCCCCATGCCCCTCTACCATTGCCCCACACCTTTCACCTCCTCCCCATAGCAATGCCCTTCAGACAAGTGGGTAATGCAGGTAGCACCCCTTACCACCTGACAGCGACCAGCCAACCAGAACAAGAAATTTTTTTGCTCTCCATTGTATGAATTATGTGTAATTATCTTTACTGTTTATAATTATTTGGTTAAGTTATATGGAGGAAATACCAATAAGAAGAGAGAAACACAGTAGGAACACAACAGTTATATGGAGGAAATACCAGTAAGAAGAGAGAAACACAGTAGGAACACAACAGTTATATGGAGGAAATACCAATAAGAAGAGAGAAACACAGTAGGAACACAACAGTAGATAAGAATACGTCAGTAGGTACAGTACACGGTCGTCACAGCATCCTCAACCCAACGCAGTAATTTCCCTCAAAACGAAGGATTTCTCAAGGACTTGTGAGCGTCTTGTAAACTGTCACTGATGAACTACGAAGAAGGTGGATAGAGGAAACAAAGAAAAACAAGAAAACTTAAACAATTAAATGATAAACAAAGAATGCTTTAACTAAAACAAATGAAGGGTCTGGTAAGACTCCCTGAACGTGAAGATTGATTGTGGGAAACAAAGTAACTTATTCTCTCTCTCAGGGAAGTAATCAATGTGTGTGTGTGTGTGTGTGTGTGTGTGTGTGTGAGTGTGTGTGTGTGTGTGAAGAAAACAACCTGATCATCTCACAACAGTACAAGCCAAGTACCAAATATAGACACGTGTACATAACCTGGACGATGGTAAAAGAGTATGTGACTTTATTACCACCGCCTGTGTGTTAGAGGAACATAACACCGTCACCACCGCCTGTGTGTTAGAGGAACATAACACCGTCACCACCGCCTGTGTGTGACGGGAACATAACACCGTCACCACCGCCTGTGTGTGACGGGAACATAACACCGTCACCACCGCCTGTGTGTGTGACGGGAACATAACACCGTCACCACCGCCTGTGTGTGACGGGAACATAACACCGTCACCACCGCCTGTGTGTTAGAGGAACATAACACCGTCACCACCGCCTGTGTGTTAGAGGAACATAACACCGTCACCACCGCCTGTGTGTTAGAGGAACATAACACCGTCACCACCGCCTGTGTTAGAGGAACATAACACCGTCACCACCGCTGCTGTGTGTTAGAGGAACATAACACCGTCACCACCGCCTGTGTGTTAGAGGAACATAACACCGTCACCACCGCCTGTGTGTGTTAGAGGAACATAACTTTACCATCACACCGCCTGTGTGTGAGAGAACTATAACACCGTCCACCCACCACGCCTGTGTGTGGCAGGGAACATCTTACCGTCACCACCGCCTGTGTGTGTGAGGCAGGAACCTCTTCGTCACCACCGCCTGTGTGTTGGGGAACCGCACCGTCACCACCGCCTGTGTGTGGGGAACCTGCTTACCGTCACCACCGCCAACGCAGCGGCAGAACCTCTTAAATCTCACCACCACCGCCTGTGCATGGGCGGGAACCTCTTTACCAATCACCACCGCCCGTGTGTGTGACGGGAACATAACACCGTCACCACCGCCTGTGTGGGAAGATGCGACGGAAATCTATTTTCTGGTCCAATTTTATGAAGGTTAGATATAATTGTGGCTGAACGGCGTCATAGGTGAAGGTGACCTGAGAGAGAGAGAGAGAGAGAGAGAGAGAGAGAAATGCACATGAAAACAATGCAGAATATAAGTAACTAAACACAAAAATAATCCATAGTTAAGTTTTTTAAATACAATCTTGTCTATCTCCTCTGTCTTCCTCATCTTCCTATCTTCCTTATCTCCTCTGTCTTCCTCAGCTTCTCAATCTTCCTTATCTCCTCTATCTTCCTCAGCTTCTCAATCTTCCTTATCTCCTCTGTCTTTCTTATCTTCCTTATTTGCCGTCTTCCCTGTCTTCGCGCCACGGTGCCACATTTACAATTTTTTCTTCAGTGACGCAATGCAGGCCGCCGTTCCCAGCTGGCGATGGTGCAACACCGGAAGCCGCCCCAGACCGCCGCCTCCACCTCCTCCTCCCCGTCCTCCTACCCTCCTCCTCCTCCTCTCCTTCCTCCTCCGCCCTCTTCTCCATTCCCACCCCCACCTCCTCCTTCTTTCTTCTAGACTCCTCCATCACCTCCCTCCTCCCCCTCCTTCTATCACCCCTCCCTCCTCCCCCTCCTTCTATCACCCCTCCCTCCTCCCCCACAACACACACCTTGCTAGTCATGGTGGGAAACCCTGGAGTGTTGTTGTTGTTGTTGTTTTGTTGTCGGGTCTTTTATTTTCTCTGTTGTTGTTTGTTTGCTGTTTATTTGTTTCATTAATATTGAGTTGGTTATTATTGTTGTTGTTACTGTCAATATGCCTGCTAAGAGTTTGCACTGTATGGCAAATTGATGTCCCTTTTGCAATAATAATGATAATAATAATGATAATAATAATAATAATAATAATAATAATACATAATAATAATAATAATAATAATAATAATAATAATAATAATAATAATAATAATAATAATAATAATAATAATAATAATAATAATAATAATAATAATAATAATAATAACATTCTATCATGCACAAAAGGTAACCATTACACCCAATACATCGTTGTGAACTTGTAAATAAACCAAATATAATAATCAATTCACCTACATTTTTACCTTCGGCTGTGTCGTCTGGTATCGCCAAATAACATTTCGTTCTAGATCATTAATAAAACTCCTAATTACTCTCTAATGACAGTATGAGCAGTAATTATCATCAGTAATGAACTTAAGGTAATTTGCATGTGTTTAGTCAGACCAACGCCAATCTTTACTGACTTTACAGATGTATTTATCAAGTGAGGATTTTTTTTTTATCACAGGTTTAACTTTTTTAAGGACGAAAGAAATTTAAAGCATCACTTTCAATTAATTATTCTGATTTTTTAAGGTAATTTAATACGATGTCATAAATATTAAGTTAAAATATATCGACTTTAGGTTAATTAGGATGATGGTTTAAGTTAAGGTGAGTTAGGTTAGGTTAGTCAAAGTAGGTCATATTAGGTTATCTTAAGTTAGGTCAGGTTAAGTTAGGTTAGATTAACTTAGGCAGCAAAGGTTAAGTAGGTTAGGTTAGGTTAGGTTCCAGGCTCATTTTGAATCATCTCTAGGTGAAGATGAAGAAGAAGAACAAGAACAAGATGACGAAGAATTAGAAATAAGAAAGAAGAAATAAAAAACAACAACACGAAACAAGAAAATGGAAAGAAGAACAAAGAAACAAAAAAAAAGTAGAGGGAGGAGACAATTATCTTCTCTTATCTGTCATCCACTTGTTTCATTAATCTATCTGGGTCAATCTATTCATGTGCTTTGAGTGCTTGAGTGGCCGGTGCCTTGCATGAAGCTCGAGAGAGAGAGAGAGAGAGAGAGAGAGAGAGAGTATACACTGATACATACATACACTCTCATACACAAACTCATACACCCACATTCATACGCACACACTCATATGAACGCATTCATAGACACAAACAAACACACATACAATCGTATATAGACACTCACACAATCATACTCATACACACACACACACTCTTACGTCATTTGAGTATTTGTTTAGTCTCTCTCTCTCTCTCTCTCTCTCTCTCTCTCTCTCTCTCTCTCTCTCTTTCTCTCTCTCTCTCTCTCTCTCTCTCTCTCTCTCTCTCTCTTTGTATGTGGTTTAAGTCTCTCTCTCTCTCTCTCTTTGCTTCCTACTTTCTCTCTCTCTCTATCATATAAATATTTCACCATTCATCGTATTCTCCCCATTCACCATTTCATCACTGTTTTCTCCCGTCTCCCCTTTTATCTGCTTTCTCTATTAATCTTTATCAGTCTTCTTACTTACCAAACATTTCCTTACTGTGTGTTGTTTCCTTCCCCCTCCTTCTGTTTTCTGTTTTGTTCTTTTTATCATTATTATTCCTCTTTCTTTCTCTCTCTCTCTCTCTCTCTCTTCGTTATTGAACTTCTTGCTCAATGATCCCCAGTTTCCATTGTTTATATTCCTCGTGTACACTTCCATCCTCCTCCTCCTCCTTCTCCCCTCCTTCTTCTTCTTATTCTTCTCCTTCTTCTCCTCCAGGGGCTTATTATACTCTCCCCTCTTTCTCTCCATCTCCTCCTCGTCTCTCAGTACATTGCATATTTACTCATTTTCCTCCCCCATCCCTTTTATCAAATTACTGCATTAGCCTTTCATTTGGTCTCGTCTAAATATTAGCCCAGTTTTTGTATTTTCTCTCTCTCTCTCCTTTCTCTAATCGTCTCTCTCTCTCTCTAATACCCCCTCTTTCTCTAACCCCCCTCTCTCTCTAACCATCTCTTTCTCAAACCATTTCTTTCTCTAACACCCCCTCTCTCTCTCTCTCTCTCTCTCTCTCTCTCTCTCTCTATCTCTACACCCACGTTTATTAGATTCATGAATTTTTCCTCCCTCTACCTTGTGTGTTTCGGAGCTTTGTGTACCAGACAAGGGAATGGGAACAGGTCGTTTACTCTCTCTCTCTCTCTCTTTCTCTGTCATACTTAATTATTCATTAATTTTCTCTTTCGTTCGCCCAGTCTTTCTCTCTCTTACTCACTCATGGACTTTCTCTCTTCGTCATTCAGTTCTCTCTCTCTCTCTCTCTCTCTCTTTATCTCTCGCTCTCTTTCTGTCTGTCTCTTTCTTTCTCTCTCTCCCTATTCTTCCTATCATTATTCATTGCTCGTCTTGGTCTGTAATCTTTATTCAATGTTACACGTCCCTCTTTATTTTATATATCTCACTCACACCGTTATCACATTATTGCTGTACCCCTTATTCATCAAACCCCTTCCTTTCACACAACCTTTATTCTCTTCTGTTACTAATCCATCATCGCATTTTATCCTAATTCCTTTTCGTGTCGAGGGATAAGATTATTGTTTGTTATATTTAATTATATACTTATCGGGTAGTTCACTTTCTTCCTCTGCGTTGTTCTTTTAAAGCCCCCTTGTGCGTGTTATTATCCACTGTTTTCTTGTTATTGTCTTTTATCTGGTCTTCCTCGATTTATAATGTTTTTTACTAAAATTTCTCTTTTTTTTTTATTCTTGTGAGTTGTAGATTACCGCGGAATCTCTCTTATTTCCCTCGTTTATCACATTCTTTCTATCTAGTTTCATTCACCAATACTCTAAATTATCATAAATTCTTACTTCTTCCTTTTTTATTCTTCTACACCATTCTGTCATTTATTGAAATCTTATTATCGCTTATTTTCTCCTGTTTCTCTTTTCTTACTCTCTATTGCAGTGTTTCATTAAGTCAAACAGCCAATTATCGTTTATTTCTCCCCTCCTCCTATCTTTACTCAGTCACTGCTTTCGTATTTTTCCTCCAACACTCCAATTTATCGCATATTTTCCCATCTCCCTTCTTTACTCATTTCCTACACTCTGTTATTTACTAATACACCAAGTTATTATATATTCCCCCTCTTCTCCTATTTGTCTTTTACTAACGCTCCAAATTATCGCATGTTTTCCCTCTTCCCTAATTTATTCACCTTCTATACTATGTACTTTGGAAATTTTTTAGGTTATTGCTTATTTTCTCTCATCGCCTTCGTTTATTCAGTGTCTCTTCTATTCCCTTCTATGTGTAAGGCATATCTGTCAGACACCTTAGGTCACGTATTAGGTCGAAGGGAGGGATCCCTATCATAGATGGTGTCCTGCCTAGAAGAAGAGTTGGCAATGAATGGTTGTCAAGGGCAGTTGGTGTTAACGGCCGTCTTGACAGATATTGCAAGTCAAAATCAGTCCCATTCATTGACAACTGGGACAAAATTTACGACAGAAGGGACCTTTATGTTAGGGATGGGGTGCATCTGTCTAGGGATGGGGTGGCAACCCTGGATGGCTCTCTCGAGAGGGCAGTTAAGATGATGACGAAGTCTTTAAACTGCTAGGAGAACATATGAGCATGGGGGTGGAGGAGACTGCAGTGGGAGAGGGTAAACAAAGTGAAAGGTCACAAGGAAATAGTGCTAGGAATGATGACAAAACTAAATTAGGCAGGGAGTTAAAACCTAAACGCGACAAAGAGAGGACTCAGAACACGACTAACTTGAATGTCTACTACGCAAACAGTAGAACTATGAGAAACAAAATGGATGAAATCAGGGCGTTGGTATGTACCGAAAAAATCGATATACTAGCATTCACCAAAACATGGATAAATCTAGACTCACGTGAGTAACCTGTCGAATACCAAATTGCAGGTTATAAATTATTCCATACTGATAGGCAGATTAGGAGAGGAGGCGGAGTAGCAATCTATGTCAGGGATAATCTGAAGTGTGAAATAAATAAGGAAATAAAAACTGAGCGGAATACAGAAACAATATGGATAGAATTAATCGACGGTAGGGAAAAATTAATCACAGGAGTAATGTATAGACCTCCCAATCTTGATAGAGTTAATGAGCGACTTATTTGGGATGAAATGCGCAGGGCTTCCACACATACCAAAGTCTGTATAATAGGCGACTTTAACTTTAGCCAAATAGATTGGATTGACCTTACGGGTAACTCAGAATCAGAGGATTTTCCTGAAACAGTCCAGGACTGTTTCCTAACCGAACCCACCAGGGGTAATAATATACTCGATTTAGTTCTGTCAAACAGAGAAAACCTCATTAGTAATGTCGAGATAGGGAACGAACTTGCTAACAGCAATCTCAAAGAAATAAGATTCCAATTAGAATTTCAGGGCAGCAGCACGGAAAATTCCACTAATGTCCCAGATTTCAGAAGGGCAAACTTTGATAGTTTGAAGAGGCAGCTGAGAGAAGGGGTATCATTCTTGGGGGTGAATTACATTACCTCACACGAGGTGACCTCACACAATGTACCCACAGAGGGCGACCTCACCTTACCTGGAAACCTGACGGTTGATAATGACCTGATCACGAGATCTGAGGTTGACGAGTTCCACAATAATTTAAATAATGAGTTACTTAATGCACAAAGGCAGAACATACCATACAGAAAACTCAGATCAAACAACAATGACCCTAAATGGATAAATAATTATTTAAAGAATATTATTGGACAAAGGAAGGCGAATAAATCGTGGTGAAGTTTACCTCTGAGATTATTATAAGGTATTGGCCGGTAGGGTTAAGACCGAGATAAGAAAAGCAAAGAGGAATAATGAACTGAAGGTAGCAAGGGAGGCGAAGTCAAACCCCAAGGGATTCTATCAAATGTATCAAAGTAAAACATGAGAAAAGATTGGGCCAATACAGTGAGATACCGGCGAGCTAACTGATAACGACGGAGAAATGAGCAATAATCTGAATAGATATTTTTCAACAGTTTTCACCACTGAAAATTTAAACATGATACCCGAGGCACCGACTCTATACAGAGATAATGGAGAAAAAAATTAAGCGAGATAGTAGTGACTAGTAACGAACGATGTTAGTAAGCAAATAGACAAACTAAAGCCAAATGAGTCACCAGGTCCCGATTAGATATTTGCCAGAGTATTAAAGGTATTTATGGAAGAGCTTAGTATGCCCTTAGTAAAGTTGTTTAACATGTCCTTAAAAGAGGGTGTAGTACCAGAATCCTGGAGGATAGCGAATGTAATACCGATTTTCAAGAAGGGAGATAGATCACTATCCTCTAACTACCGTCCAATCAGTCTAACATCAATTGCAGGCAAATTACTGGAAGCAATCATTTCAAACTCTATTCGAAATCACCTGGAAAGCACAAGCTCAACAATGATTCCGAACATGGCTTCACAAGCGGGCTTTCATGTCTAACTAATCTATTCACATTCTTTTCATCTGTTTTCGAATCAGTGAACGAGGAGCATGACTATAATGTGGTATATCTTGACTTTAGTACAGCCTTCGACAGTGCCCCACACGAAAGACTAATAAGAAAAGTGGAGGCTCATGGCATTCTTCGAGATATTCTAAAACAGATTAGGCGTGGTTATAGGACAGGAAACAGCGAGTGAGCATTAACAGAACTAAATCCGATTGGAGCAACGTCACCAGTGGCGTTCCCCAAGGCTCAATACTTGGACCATTATTATTTATTATATGCATAAACGACATAGATATCGGCGTAGACAGTAACATAAGTAAAATTGCTGATGACACTAAAATAGGACGTGATATTAAATCTGACGAGGACTCCGCAAAACTACAGGAAGATCTCAACAAATTTTTCGAATGGTCTGAAAAATGGCAGATGAAATTCAATGTGGACAAATGTAAAGTTCTCAGTATAGGGGATGTAAACAGGGAACCAGATACCAGATGAACAACGATGTTATTGAGAAATCCGACTGCGAGAAAGATTTAGGAGTAATGATAAGTATGAATCTTAAGCCAAGTAAACAATGTGTATTTGCTCGAAACAAGGCTAATAAAATACTTGGGTTCATACAAAGGAGTGATAGTTAGAAGAACGAGCGAGGTCATCCTAAAACTATATCTTGCACTTGTGAGATCTCACCTCGATTACGCAGTTCAATTCTGGTCACAGTATTACATAATGGATATAGAATCCTTGGAAACAATTCAGAGGAGAATGACAAGACTAATCCCGGGCATTAGGAACCTTGAGTGCAGAGACAAGTTAAAGCATCTTAATTTGCACTCCCTCGAGAGACGTAGAGTGAGGGGCGATATGATATAGGTGTATAAATGGAAGTCAGGGCTAAACAAAGGGGACATTACAAAGGTACTCAAACTAGCCAACCAGGAACGAACTCGTAACAATGGTTTTAAATTAGAGAAATTTAGATTTAGGCGTGAAATAGGTAAACATTGGTTTGGAAATAGAGTAGTGGACGAGTGGAACAAGTTACCAAATGTCATCATCAACTAGAATACGCTGGATAGTTTCAAACATAGGTTGGATGGATATATGAGCAATAAGGGTTTGGTGTAAATGGGACTGCCCAGTATGGCCCGCTGCAGTTTCCTCCATTCTTATGTTCTTATGTTCTTGTGATGTGTGTGACCTGATCCTCCTTTCTCTCCCTCCTCCTTTCTCTCTTCCTCCATCTATTCACTCCTTACTTATTCCATCACTCTTGCTTTTCATCCACCCATGAATCCATCTATCCATCAATCCTTCACTGCCTCCTTTTCCTTCCCCCTCCCTCCCTTCCACCTTTCCTTCCTCCCTCCTTCTTTCTTTTCTTACCTTCCTTCCTACCTCCATCCATCCATCCATTCCTCCTTTCCTCACTCCCTATTTAGTTTCCCTCTCCA
The DNA here is from genome assembly GCF_018991925.1 of Homarus americanus. Classification (NCBI taxonomy): domain Eukaryota; kingdom Metazoa; phylum Arthropoda; class Malacostraca; order Decapoda; family Nephropidae; genus Homarus; species Homarus americanus. Next base: position 1,192,857 of record NW_024716703.1, on the reverse strand, counting down.
TTCACCTATCCTTTATTTCTTTCTTCTCTCGATGCTTTTTTCCATTTTACCCCTCTTCCTTTTTTTCAATTCCTTTCTCCTCATTTTTATTTTTATTTAATCTTCCTTGCTTTCATTTTTTCTCCCCACCTTTATTTTCCACCGTTCTCTTTTCTATTATTCCCTCTTTCTCCCCCGTTCATCTCCTCCACCTTTTCGTTCTCTCTCTCTCTCTCTCTCTCTCTCTCTCTCTCTCTCTCTCTCTCTCTCTCTAACCCCTCTCTCTATAACGCCTTCTCTCTACCCTCTCTCTCTCTCTCTCTCTCTCTCTCTCTCTCTCTCTCTCTCTCTCTCTCTCTCTCTCTCTCTCTCTTCTTTCGTTCTATTTCTAATAAGTCT
>NW_024716703.1:1157479-1189979 GCF_018991925.1 Homarus americanus | reverse complement strand
CTGTGCCTAGGAGCTAAGAAGGTCGACTATATACCCAAGAGAAACATTGGAGATGGTCAGGTACACCGGCACAGCAATACAACTGCTTCATCTAAGAGTTATCTAAGAAAAACAAACTAGTGTCTGAGCCAAGTGAAAGAGACACCTGATTCCCGATTACACCTGTGTGCGTGTGTGTGTGTGTGTGTGTGTGTGTGTGTGTGTGTGTGTGTGTGTGTGTGTGCGTGTGTGTGTGTGTGTGTGTGTGTGTGTGTGTGTAGTAGACAATATATTCAAGGTAGACAATTGAGGAAGGGAGAGTTGGGGGTTAGGTGGGAAGGGAAGTGAGGGGATGTGGGAAGGAAACTTCGACGATAACAATAATAAGAACAACTGGATAAATATGGTGAAGAAGAATAAGGAAAACACAAAACAAAATTCAAGGACGGAGAGAGAGAGAGAGAGTCATAAAGTAGCTAAATCTGCATCAGCTCCTGGGTGTCCCTCTGTGTTGACTGTGTTGAGTCTCCCCTCCTCATGCCTACACCCTCTACCCCTCACTCCTTCTACACCCTCTCCTCACTCACTTCTACACTCTCTCCCCTCACTTCTCACCCTCTCCCCTCCTCCCCTTCTACACCCTCTACCCTCCTCACTTCTACACCCTCTTCCCCTCACTCACTTCTGCCTCTCTTTCCCCTCCTTCTACACCCCTCTCCCCTCCTCCTTCCACTTTCTCCCCTCAATTCTACACCTCTCTCCTCACTCCCACTTCTACACCCCTCTCCCCTCACACTCACTTCACCCTCTCCCCACTCCACTTCTACACTCTCTCCCCTCACTCACTTCTACACCCCTCTCCCCTCACTTCTACACCCCTCTCCCCCTCCCTCCACGCTACCTCTCTCCCTCAACTCTACACCCCTCTCCCTCTCCTCTCTTCCTACACCTTCTCCCCTCCTCCTTCCCACCCCTCCCTCCCCTCCTCACATCTACACTCTCTCCCCTCCTTCTCACCCCTCTCCCCTCCTCCTTCTACACCCCTCTTCCCTCACCCTTCTGCACTCTCTCCCCTCACTTCTGCCCCCTCTCCCCTCCCTTTCACTTCTACACCTCCCCTCACTTCTCCACCCCTCACCTCTCACCCCTCTCCCCTCCTTCACCCCACCCTCTCCCCTCCTTGCCCTCTCCCTTACTCACTTCTACACCCTCTCCCCTCATTCCTTCCTCTCTCCCCTCACTTCTATACCCCTCTTCCCTCGCTCACTTCTACACCCCCTCCCCTCACTTCTACACCCTCTCCCCTCACTCACTCTACACCCCCTTCCTTCACTCACTTCTACACATCACCATATTACATACACCTCACTATATCACACACACACACCTCATCATCTTCAAGGATAAGGTACAATCCAATGTAGCGGATCATGACGGAATCTTACAGGTATGGCAGGACTTCCCAAGATGTAATAAGTCTCACACCTGCTTAAGATCAACATGTGGGGCTTAGCAAAAAATCATCTCATGCCGGAACTCACGAATTCACAATGACGCTCAACAGGATGATCGAGTGGCAAGAAAATCGTTCAACTGTTTTGACCTTTCGAATGTAAATCCAAACTGGTGGGTGAAGAGAGGTGAGCTAACACCTGTGATGGTCTCTATTCCGGATCACTGACAGGTGAAGAGTAATTTATACCTGAAGGAGGAGCACCAACCTGACGGGGGCCCCTATGTTGGCACGACATTGATGAATTAGGGTAATTCTGTGTTGTTTATGGGTACTTCTTCCCTTCCAAACAAATAAACAAGGATATAAGCAAGGAAGAATAATTTTTTTTCCTTACAAGAATGTTATAAAGTACCACGAAGAAGCGGGTTCAGTATGATTCTTCACTTTGCATCAATTTCTCATTCTAAGTCGTAATTTCCGTGAGTGTTCTTGTCTCTCAAGTCGTCGATGGCCTCTTACCATCCCTCAAGAGGTTGTGAAATCTGGGGTGATTGATGGGTCAGGAGCCTGGTCTCTCCCCACGTCATCTGGAGGAGCTCTGGTGATGGAGGTTATGTTTTAATGGGGGTTTTGGGGCTCAATCTTGGTCTGAAGTATTTGTTATGCATTGTAAGAAACTCAACTCTCCACACGCACACACACACACACACACACACAGAGGGAACAATAAGGCAATAAGGCAGACGATAACCCATGGCGCTTAACTCCTCTTAAAGAGATTATTTTCCATGCTAGGGTGAAGAGAGGATTTAATAGGGGAAAATTACGATTAACATGAAATCTATAGCTTCTCGTGGATTACCTGTCACTTGATGCAGAGGGGTGGAGGATACAGTCAAGAAGAAACAGATAATTACAGATGAGATATTGAGGATGGAAGGGGAGTGAAGATTTCCGGGAATAAAGCACAGTAGAAGTTGGGAGAACCTTTACACATAAGATACAAGGTCAACAATATCAATTATCAGATGGAGTTACGTGAGAAGAATAACATTGAATTGTTATGGTAAAAAAAATCACTAAGTTGGTGAAGAAAAAAGTGAAATTATAAAAATATTAAAAATACAATTTAAGCGTCTTGAGAAATGCTGAAAAACTTAAGATTAACTTTTATATACCTGTTACAGCCCCTTGTGTCTGTACCTGTTACAGCCCCTCGTGTCTCTACCTGTTACAGCCCCTTGTGTCTGTACCTGTTACAGCCCCTCGTGTCTGTACCTGTTACAGCCCCTTGTGTCTCTACCTGTTACAGCCCCTCGTGTCTCTACCTGTTACAGCCCCCTTGTGTCTCTTACCTGTTACAGCCCCTCGTGCCCTACCTGTTACAGCCCCTTGTGTCTCTACCTGTTACAGTCTCCTTGTGTCTCTAACACCTGTTACAGCCCCTCGTGTCTCTACCTGTTACAGCTCCGTGTCTCACCTGTTACAGCCCCTGTGTCTCTACTCTGTCACAGCCCCTCGTGTCCCCCCACCTGCCACAGCCCCTTGTGTCTCTGCAATTCGTTACAGCCCCTGTGTCTCTACCTGTTACAGCCCCTCGTGTCTCTACCTGTTACAGCCCCTTGTGTCTCTACCTCCGTTACAGCCCCTCGTGTCTCTACAGCCCCTCGTGTCTCTATCTACCTGTTCTACACAGCCCCTTGTGTCTCTACCTGTTACAGCCCCTCGTGTCTCTACCTGTTACAGCCCTCGTGTCTCTACCTGTTACAGCCCCTTGTGTCTCTACCTGTTACAGCCCCTTGTGTCTCTACCTGTTACAGCTCCTCGTGTCTCTACCTGTTACAGCTCCTCGTGTCTCTACCTGTTACAGCCCCTCGTGTCTGTACATGTTACAAGCAGATAAATTTCCAGGAAAAGAATTAGACTCACCTGAAGCTTTAGACAACTCTGTTTATTTCACATGATGATTAATCACCCCAAAACTAACCTTATCTAACCTAATCAGCAGTTGAAATAATCCGGGGGTCTAATCTTCACGTGATCCGAAAATTACTGTAGAAAAATATGTAAAATAAAATAATCAGGAGACGATAACAAACGAACCCAAATTTAACGTGAAAAAAAATGTTCTGTAATATATTCTGAGAACCATGGCGGATATAGCTGTCAGGCTGCAGGAAGTTGAGAAGGCAGGACGATGATAACAAATAGCTGAGGAGGAACACCAGCGAGAGATAATAAATGGTACAGCGTGTGTCAGAGAGAGAGAGACAGAGAGACAGACAGACAGAGAAACTTACACATGAAACACAGGTGAGGAAGGTGTTGTGGGGGGGGGAGGGGGGGGTGTGAGACACTTATAATACCTGTGAGTGACATAACAGGTGAGCAGTATCACGGGAGAACACACTCAGGGCTTATCGAGTTAAATACAATTGCTTTATCTTCCTCTGCATAAATGGTTGTCGATGATGCATGTAGAATATGAAATGTATTTGGAACGTAAGTAAATGGACTGTTTGGTGCTGGCTTCGGTCTCTCTCTCTCTCTCTCTCTCTCTCTCTCTCTCTCGATCTTTCTTTCTTTCTTTCTTTCGAGGGAATAAAATAAGTAAAAAATTATCTTCTTTCTCTTTCATTCTCTGTTGAATTATATTAATTTTACCTTTATCAATTTTCTCTTCAATGAACAAAATTAATTAACTTTACCTTTCCAACTCTTTCTTCTCTGGTTTAATCAATTATCTCTGCCTCTTTTTATTCTTCCTTTCTTTATTCCTCGTCTTTCTTGCGTCATTAATGTACAAGATGGATGACTCAGTTGGTAATTTCAAGTGAGGAGGCAAGAAGTTACGTCACCAAGATGAGTTAACACTGTGAGGAGGAGGAGGGGGATGGTGGAGATGGACTGAAGGGCGAGGAGGAAGGTGGAGATGGGACGAGGGAGAGGTGAGATGGACTGGAATGGACTGGAGGAGGTGGAGATGGACTGAAGAGGGAGAGGAGGAAGGTGGAGATGGACTGAAGGGGCGAGGAGGAAGGTGGAGATGGATGGGGCGAGGAGGAAGGTGGGATGGGAACTGAACTGAAGGGGAGGAGGAAGGTGGAGATGGACTGAAGGGCGAGGAGGAAGGTGGAGATGGACTGAAGGGGGAGGAGGAAGGTGGAGATGGACTGAAGGGCGAGGAGGGAAGGAGATGGACTGAACAGGAAGGTGGAGATGGACTGAAGGGCGAGGAGGAAGGTGGAGATGGACTGAGGGGAGGAGGAGGAGAGGTGGAGGAAGGTTGAGAGGGCGAGGAGGAGGTGGAGATGGGAACGAGGAGGCGAGGAGGAGGTGGAGATGGAATGAGGGCGAGGAGGAAGGTGGAGATGGAATGGAGGGCGGGAGGAAGGTGGAGATGGAATGGAGGAAGGTGGGAGATTGGGGCGAAGGAGGTGGAGATGGACTGATGGATGGAGGGCGAGGAGGAAGGTGGAGATGGAATGGAGGGCGAGGAGGAAGGTGGGAGATGGATGGAGGGCTGAGGAGGAAGGTGGAGATGGACTGAAGGGCGAGGAGGAAGGTGGAGATGGACTGAAGGGCGAGGAGGAAGGTGGAGATGGAATGGAGGGCGAGGAGGAAGGTGGAGATGGAATGGAGGGCGAGGAGGAAGGTGGAGATGGAATGGAGGGCGAGGAGGAAGGGAGATGGACTGAAGGGCGAGGAGGAAGGTGGAGATGGAATGGAGGGCGAGGAGGAAGGTGGATATGGAATGGAGGGAGGGTGAAGATGGAATGGAGGCAGGAGGAAAGTGGAGATGGATTAAGGGCGGAGGAAGGTGGAGATGGAATGGAGGCGAGGAGAGAGTTGACGGGAAGGGGTCATGGAGTGGGAGGCTGAGAAGGGAAATGAGAAGGTTAACGGTAAACAACTTTAGTGGCAAAGCTTGGAGTACAGTTAATTCTCACTGCCCTGCAGGACAGAGGTTCATACACAAAGGAGATAATAGTATAGGTCATATTTATTTGGGTGCTATCACTGTTCACTACCATGCAGGGCAGTGGTTCATGCACAATAAGTCATATTCTACTTGAGGACTAATTTGTGTGGGCTAGCAAATTTAGGATAGACCACAAGGACGTCCTTAAGGAGAAGGAGGGGGGTTGAGGAGAGAGGAGAGAGGAGAAAGAGGGAGGTGAGGGAGAGGTGAAGTAAGAATAATTGTAAGTCAAAGGAGAATTAGAGTTAAACTGGAGAGAGAGAGAGAGAGAGAGAGAAAAAAAAAAAAAAAAAAAAAAGAAGAGTAAACGCTATTTAAAGTATAATAAGATAAATATACCAAAATAAACGACTCTAATTAACGTGATAGTAACAAGAGGACGACGAGAGACAGTTGGGTAAATTAAATGCTAGAGAGAGAGAGAGAAGACAGACAAGGAACAACAACTGTGCTAAATGAAAGCGTCAACTCGCTCTGTTTTGGGCATCAATACTGAGAAAACTACAAACTGCGGTAATGAAGTCTTCCACGAAGGAGGGAGGTGAGTGAGGCAGAGTTGATAACACGAGGGACTGAAGACGAAGGAGGAAATGTGGACAATGAAGAGGCCGGGTGTAGAGAGGGGAGAGAGAGAGAGGGGGGGGCTGGGGGTAGTGAGGTAATGAAGCAGGTTTGGACACTAAGGGTAGTAATACAATAGACACGAGAAGAATGACCAGCGGTATTTATGGGAGGAGTGGCGTGAGATGGTGAGAAGGGAGGCAGTCAAGTAGTAGGAGAGGGTGAAGGATGACCTACACCACTACACTGTAGGTAAAGGTTACACACACACACACACACACACATACACACACACACATAGTTCAGTGTGGGATATACTAATTCAGCCTTTTATTACATTCCATTTCAAGACAGCACTTCAGCCTCACAGGCAGGTAAGGGCCCAGCTGATGGTCAATGATTTCACCAGTGGGTCCACACACACACACACACACACACACACACACACACACACACCACAGTGTACACCCAGCCCTCACAGTGTCCACCCAGACCCCATACTGTCCATAGCTCCCGCAGTGTCCACCCAGCCCTCACTGTGTCCACCCAGCCTCAAAGTGTCCACCAGCCCCACAGTGTCCACCCAGACCCCAGAGTGTACACCAGCCCCACAGTGTCCACCCAGACCCCACAGTGTACACCAGCCCCCACAGTGTCCACCCAGCCGCTGCAGTGTACACCCAGCCCCCACAGTGTCCACCCAGCCCCACAGTGCCCACCCAGCCCCACAGTGTCCAATCAGCCCCCACAGTGTCCAATCAGCCCCCACAGTGTCCACCCAGCACCCACAGTGTACACAAGCCCCACAGTGTCCACCCAGCCCCCACAGTGTCCAATCAGCCCCCACAGTGTCCACCCAGACCACAGTGTACACCAGCCCCCACAGTGTCCACCCAGCCGCTGCAGTACACCCAGCCCCACAGTGTCCACCCAGCCCCCACATTGTCCACCCAGCCCCACAGTGTCTACCCAGCCCCCACATTGTCCAATCAGCCCCCACAGTGTCCAATCAGCCCCCACAGTGTCCACCCAGCACCCACAGTGTCCATCCAGCTCCCACAGTGTCCAATCAGCCCCACAGTTTCCACCAGCCCCACAGTGTCCACCTAGCCCCCACAGTGTCCACCCAGCCTCTACAGTGTCAACTAGCCCACAGTTTCACCCAGCCCCACAGTGCCAGCCAGCCCCACAGTGTCCACCACCCCTCACAGTGTCCACGCCCCACAGTGTCCCCAGCCCCAATGTCACCCAGCCTCTAGTGTCACCCAGCCCCCACAGTGTCCACCCAGCCCACAGTGTCCACCCAGCCCCCACAGTGTCCACCCAGCCTCCATAGTGTCCACCCAGCCCCCCCTTCCCCACTTAGTGTACAAACTATACACGCAGCCTCCCTCTCTGTACACGAAGCTCCTCTTGTTCACTTGGTTCAGGCCCTGGGGGAAAGGGGTGGAGGTATGAGGCAAGAGGGGAAGGTAGAAGGAAGGAGGAGGGAAGGGAGGGGGGGGAAGGAAAGAGGAGAGGGGTAGAGACAAGGTGTTATGTATTATTTTATATTTTTCAGGTTTTCAAAGTGATATTTTGGGTTGAGTCTCCCCCTCCATTTTTTTTTTCATAATTTAAATTTTTTTTCCTGTCCATATCTCTCATTTTTTTCCTCACTTTCCTTTTTATTTTTTTCTCTCACTCTCTCTTCATAATTTTCTCTCACTATTTTACCTGTTTCTTTTTTCTCACTGTCATTCTCTCACTCTCTTGATGTTTTCCTTTCCCACTTCTCTGTCCTTCTCTTTCTTACTCTCTCTTCCTTCTTCTCTTTATTTTTCTTCCTCCCCTTCTCCTTCTTTCCACTCTATGTCTCCGTTGTTCCTCCCTCCTCCTCCCCCTCTCTCTCCCTCTTTTCCTCTTTCGCCCTCTTTCTTCGAACTTCTGTCCTGCGTGGCAGTGAGAAGTGATACCACCCTCAGTGTCAAGACCTGACTGAATTACTCAGAATAGGCAAACTGTACTCCAAGCTTTGTCAATAAATTTGTTAAACTGAAAAAAAATTCTTCCCTCTTTCTATTATTCCCTCTCCTCCCTTCTTTCTCTTTCTTCCCCCTCCCTATTTACTAAATCACCTTAGTTCTTCCTCTCTTCCTCATCCTCCTACTTCTTCCTTCCACTGTCCGCCCTCTCGTCCTCTTCCTTCTACCCTACTGGTTCTTCCTCCATCTTCCCACTATTCCTCTTCTTTTTACTCATCTCCTCTTTCTTCTCTCTTTATGTCCTTCCAAGCTTCTACCTTCTTCCTTCTCTCACCTTTCTCCCTCTTTCCTTCTCCTTTCATTTCTTCACCTCAAATTTGTTTTCCCTTTCTTTCTGCATACCTTCTCCTACTTTAATTTCTCCTTCCATTCTTCTCATTTTTCCATTCATAGACCTTAAATCAGCCTTTGATGTAGCTAACAGAGACATTATACTTGAGCAACTAGCTAATTTTGGCATCCAAGGTGTCATGGGTTGCGTTAGGCTTACTCACGCAACCAACGCCAAAGTTTGTTTAACTAGAGATAAGACGACCGGCGAGGCATAACTGGGACATGTATTTTTCAATTAGTGTATGTTAGCCAGCCTTTAGGGGGGGTGTGCAGTGAAACAGTGTTGTACTGTTCATCGTTTCACACCCAAAAACCTCATTTTACGTAATATCCCCTGAGCCATGGGTTAGTTAAGACGTCGTCTCCATCCTCTCCCTCCTGAAAGGGGGCGGGACACCACACCACACAGAGTCCTCCACCGCCACTCCGCCACTCCGCCACTCTCTATGGGGTATGACTTTGTACAGGTGTTGCAGATATCCTAAAACTGAATGTCCCAAAAACCCCAGACAAAGCCTTTAATGCTATTCCCTCTTGGCTGGAGATATTAATTACACTCCCGTTACTGTAGTGGAAAGCAAATTTTAAACACCAATGTGGTGAGATGTTTTTTACTAGAAACTGTAGGATGTAATCCTAGACAAGGTTCTTGAAACTCCAGGGCACGAGCAGTAGATATATTCAACAAGTGGTACAAGACTTGGCGTGATAGCCAACCGGTACAGGAACAGGAGTCAGCACAAGGAACTCCTCGCCGTAGGCAGGCCGAAGCCGATCTGAGGGAAATTAGCTAGCTAGGCAAGGAGAGTTGCTAGACATTACTAGGACAATAAATGAGGTCTTCTAATTACTCGACTAGCGCAGTACAGACATAGTACATCAGGACATAGTAAATGGACATAGGCATTAGACATAAGCATAGACATCAGACATGCTATAATAATATGTAGTAATACAGACATGTGAATAAATGGTACAATGAATGGTGACGGAGTCTTGGCGTCAGGCGTGTTCCCATATCTTGGTATGTACATATCTATACAGAAACAGTAACAGTCACATATAGAGCATTAAATCAAATGAATGTTTACATGTCTTTGCTGATGGTTCTGTGCAGACAAACACAAATTAGAACAGGTTGTGCATGTATTATTATATATAGAAAATGAAATGATAGTGTTAAAATGCAATCGCACTGAACAACTGGGCCAGCACAACACAAACTAGACTTAGAGGAATCTACTTAGCTACAGACTACCTTAAAGAAAATGAAGGTGAGGTGATATTCTGTGACTCTAGAAGTACACTACTTTGAAATCAATGAACAGACCGCCAGGCTCTATGTCTAAAGTTGTCTGTGATATTAAAAGAAATGTGATAACCGCTCAGGAGAACTTTTGTATTTAATTTGTATGGATTTCATCCTATGTTGGAATTAGGATGCAGAGAGACCTGGCAGCTGTAGCATTAGTACAGTAAATATGACACATTTTGTGACGAGAGGTACCGGTATGGCCAGCATAAGGGCAGAACCAGACAATGTGATGTAGTCGTGGCCAGAATTAGGCTAGGATACAGACACATCTGGCAAGTTAGTAACGCTGTACCCATACCGGAACACTCGGCATGTAAACTTTGTGATAAACCTTTAAAGCATACACCCGAACACTATATTATTGAATGTGACACTGTCAAAGACTTCAGACCACCTAGCTTATTGTATCATGAACTTTGTAATTACTACATTGAATCAGGAGTGCTTGAGGGCATTCTTGCGGTCTATCCTTAATTTGCTAGCCCACATTGATTAGTCCTCAAATAGAATATGACTTATACTGTACATGAACCACTGTCCTGTGTGGCAATGCACGGCGATATTACCCTTATAAATATAACCTATACTATTAATAGATATGATCTATACTGTTATCTCTTTTGTGTATGAACTTCTGTCATGCGTGGCAGTGAGACGTGATACCACCCTCAGTGTCAAGACCTGACTGAAATCCTCAGAATAGGCAAACTGTACTCCAAGCTTTGCCAATAAAGTTATTGACCGTAACCTTCTCTTTTCTCTCTCTTCCTTATCCATCCCTTCTCTTCCTTCTTCCTCTCACTATCCCTCCGCTTCTTCCTTCTTTCACTTTACTTCCTCCATCTACCACCCCTTTCCTCCTCCTTCTCCTTCCACTCTCCTCTTTTCTCTTCCATCCTTCCTCCCTTCTCCTTCTCGCCTCTTCCCCTCTCCCCATCTTCGTGTTCCACGCTCTACGTGTTGTCTTTGTTTTATTGATACCTTTCCCTCACTCTGTTTTCATCGTCTATGCACGCTTTTATTCTCCTCTCTCTCCCACTCCCTTTCCCCTCTCCCCTTCTCCCCTCATTCTCTCTCTCTCTCTCTCTCTCTCTCTCTGTCTTTTTTCTTCTTTCCTTTGTCTTCGTCCTGCATTGCCTCTTGTTCTTCTTTTCTTTTGCCTCATCTTCGTCAGTTAATTCAGATGTTCACTTTCTCTCTGTCTCTCACACTCTTTCTCTCCAGCCCCCATTTGCCATATTGCTCTCTCTCTCTCTCTCTCTCTCTCTCTCTCTCTCTCTCTCTCTCTCTCTCTCTCTCTCAACCAGATACCTTTATCTGTCTGTCTATCTCCACTAATTTCCTTTATCCTGTCTGTTTGTCTGTTTGTCTGTTTGTCTGTCTGTCATACATTCTCCCATCTTTCTCATCTTCCATAACCCATTTCCCCCCAAAAAAAAGGAAAACAAAAAACTATCCCTTAATTCTTCACTTATCGCCCCCCGTCCATGACCGAGCACCACAACACAAGTCGAAAGTTAATTCCTAATAAAAGCATCACCAAGTCTCATTGTTTTACCGGAGTTAATACTATATGAAAATCCCATCTGTTAGGGGGATTACAATGAGGATTTAACACCAATTTAAGGATTTTACAACGAGTGGGATAGAGTGTTTGGTTGCAGGTAGTGTTAGTGCCACCATTAACCTGAGATTTAGTGGTATAAATATATTACTGGGAGAGGATGTTGTCATTGATGATAATTATTAGTATTTTCTTTTCGTGTGCTGTGATGATGATGAGGCTATGATAATGATGATGATAATGTAATAATGATGATGATAATGAGCATATACTGTATACTAAGAATAATAAGGATATATATATGGTAGTATAGTATATGCCATCAATAAAATTAAAACAAAAAGTAATAATAGCCGTAGTTATGATTCTAAAACTGAAATTATTAATAAAATAGAAGAAATAATAATAACAATAACAAAATAATAATAATAGCAAAAAGAATGATAATAATAACAATAACAACATCAATAAAGATAACATAATCAACAATAACATAGAGAGGAATAAGATACGCGAAAGGAAATAAAAAGAATCAAAACAAGAGTTACAGAGGAGACCAAACTACACAAATAGTAGATGGATAAGAGAAGGAAAGTTGGAAGAGAAAAAACAAGATAATTAAGTTAATTCTCTGGAAATTCTTCTGGTAGGTGACAATTGACTAATGAGCTCAGGTGAGAGATAAGAGAAAAGAGAGACAAAGATAGTACGAATGAAAGAGAAAGAGAGAGTGAAAGAGGGAAAGGAGAAAAATATAATAAGAGAATAGAGAGAAAACTACGAGAAAGATAAAAAGATCAGAAATTAAAAAAAGAGATTTGAAAGGAGAAAGAAAATAAGATAATAAAGAGAGATATAAATTTTTCTGAATTTTGCCGCGGACAACAGCTAGTTTATTGTGCACCCCATACTCATCCTGTGAGCGTTAGAGCAAAAAGGATTACAGAGTAGAGGCCACACAGGGTGTTTATCAGACCCCAGTGATTTTAATATTATGGCATTGAATGTTACAGAGATACACAGTGTGCTTGGATCTATCTCCATAAGGTCCTATTTTTTCACAGTTTAAGACATAGTGTTGGAGTGTGTGGTCAAGAGGACACTGTAGGGGGGACATTGGACACCCGACTCACCAAACACTCGCAGGAAAGGACACTTCACGACCTACTGTACACCGAACAGATGTTGTTGTGGTCAGAAGCAGCAGGAGGTGTGAGGGTCAGATATTTGGCGTCTATGGGGCGTGGAGGATATATAGTTGGCGTCTAGGAGATATGGAAGTCAGATATTTGGCGTCTAGGTGTGGAGGTCAGATATTTGGCGTCTTGGGGGTGTGGAGCTCAAATATTAAGAGAGTGTGTAGGTCAAATATTTGGCGTTTATGGTTGTAGAGGTCATATATTAAATTTCTAGGAGGTGTGGAGGTCATATATTTAATTTCTAGGAGGTGTGGAGGTCAAATATCTGGCGTCTATAGGTGCAGAGGTCATATATTTAATTTCTATGAGGTGTGGAGGTCAAGTATTTGGCGTCTAGGAGGCGTGGAGGTTAAATATTTGGCAGCTGAGAGAAAAGAAAGTGCGAAGATGATAAATACTTGGCGCCCTGTACAGATAATGATACACCAGGCAGGTTGTACTCCTTCATCCTCCCCTGTCTATTGCTTCTTCCTTCTCTTCCTTCTCCTCCCCCTCCTTCTCACCCCTAATCACTCTACCTCCTTCTTCATCCTTTCTTATTTCTTCTTCTGCCCTCTGCCCCTTCCTCCCTTTTCCCCATCTTTCTCTTTCCTCTTTCCCCCCTTTCTTTTCTCATCTCATACGTATTCTCCCTCTCCATCCTCTCCTTCTCTCCCCACCCATCTTTCTCCTTTTTCCTAATCGTCTCTTGTCCTCTATTTCTCCCATCCCCCTTCTCCCTCACCAATTTTCCCTACTCCTCGTGCTACTCCTTCGACTCTTCCCTTCTTTCCCTTGTCTCTTCTCACCCTCCCTCCTTTCCTTTCTCCCCACACTCTCCTCCCTGCTCTCCTTCCTCCCTCTCTACCTACCTCTCCTCTCCTCCCTCTGTTTCTTTCTTTTAATCCTTCTACACCCTCCTCTTCCTTTCTTCCTTCCTCTCCCTTTATTGCTGTATCTCTGCACCCCCTCCCTTTACCCATGCTTTCCAGTAACTCTCCCTGACTTTATTATTCTCCACCCTCCCTAACCACCTTTATGTACTCCCTCCTCCTTTTCTCCCTCTTCATCCTCCCTACCCATCCTTCCTGTTCACTATATTCATCCTCCGTCTCCTCCCTTGTCCTTCTCTCCCTCACTCTCTTCCACTCATTCCCACCCTCCCCCTCTCCCTCTCTCTCACCTCACCTACCCTCTCCCTTTCACCCTCTCTCACTCATACCCTCCCTCTCCCTCTCACCCTCACCCTCTCCCTCTCTCCCCGCTTGGTTGGTCATTCTAGGAACCTCTTAAAACGGGAGAGGAAACCTTGTCACATCAGCTCCGTAAATTATTGAACACTTCGAGGAAGAAGCTAAACACTGATATATCTATATTTTTCCCGGGAAATTTCGTGTACCTTCCCCTTGTGTGGTGGTGAGTGAGAACCAACAACACTTAGTAAGGAGTTGCGTAAATGTAGCATAGTGCTCTTGAGAATCAATAAAAACACGTGAGAATCGATAAAAAAAAACGCGTAATAATCGATAAAACATGTGAGAATTTATAAAACACGAGATAATCGATATAAACGCCTCACAATCGATAAAAACACGTGATAATCGATAAAACATGGGAGAATCGATAAAATATGTGAGAATCGATAAAGCACGTGAGAATCGCATAAAAGCACGTGGGTACTGATAACAACACGTGAAAATCGCACAAACAAACGTGAAAATTGATAACCATTAGTGTAAAAGAATAGAAAACATAGAGATGATAAACAAATAGAGATCTAAATGAAGGAAATTACGAGAAAAGTAAATACTAAAAGGAGAAACAGGGATGAAAGTCAACAATAAACAGAGAAATGGAAAATAGTGAAAGTTATAGAAAACCCCAAGATAAAAAGGACAAAATAATACATGATAATTGAAATAAAAGAATGAAGCACAGAATCATAATTAATGAGTCCCAATATGGTTTCACAAGTGGGCGTTCATCTCTAACAAGTCTATTAACATTCTTTTCAACTGTTTTCCAATCAGTGGATAACGGACACGATTATGATGTGCAATACCTCGACTTTAGCAAAGCCTTCTCCAGAGTCTCCCGTGAAAGACTAATACGAAAAGTGGAGGCTCATGAAATTGGAGGACAGGATACAGTGAATAAACATTAACGGCACTAAATCCGAATGGAGTAACATCACTTGTGGAGTACCCCCAAACCTTAGTACTTGGATCATTACTATTTATTATATATATAAACGAAATAGATATAGGCGTAGACAGCAACATAAGTAAGTTTGCTGGCGACACTAAAATAGAGCGTGTAATTAAATCTGACGAGGACTCAGCAAAACTACAGGAAGATCTAAAAAAAAATTTCGAATGGTCTGAAAAATGGCAGATGAAATTCAACGTGGACAAATGTAAAGTACTCAGTATAGGAGATGTAAACAGGGAAACCAGATACCAGATGAACAACGATGCCATAGAGAAATCCGACTGCGAGAGAGATTTAGGAGTAATGATAAGTAGGAACCTTACACCAAGACAATGTGTATTTACTCGAAACAAGGCTAACAAAGTACTTGGGTTCATACAAAGGAGTGTTAGTTACAAGACTTGAGAGGTTATCCTTAAACTATATCTTGCGTTTGTGAGACCTCACTTGGATTACGCGGCTCAGTTCTGGTCACCGTATTACAGAATAGATATAGAATCCCTAGAAAGCATTCAGAGGAGGATGACAAGACTAATCCCGGGCATTAGGAACCTTGAGTACAGAGACAGGTTAAAGCATCTTAATCTGCACTCCCTCGAGAGACGTAGAGTGAGGGGCGATATGATCGAGGTGTATAAATGGAAGTCAGGGCTAAACAAATGTGATATAACAAAGGTACTCAAACTATCCAACCAGGAGCGAACTCGTAGCAATGGTTTTAAATTAAAAAAAATAGATTTAGGCTCGAGATAGGTTAACACTGGTTTGGAAACAGAGTAGTGGATGAGTGGAACAAGTTACCAAACATCATCATTAACTCGAACACGCTGGATAGCATCGAATATAGGTTGGACGGATATATGAGCGATAGGGGTTGGGTGTAAACGGGGCTGCCTAGTATGGTCCAAAAGGCCAGCTTCAGTTTCCTCTATTCTTATGTTCTTATGTTCTTACAAGGGAAAATACACAAACAAACGAAAGACGAAGAAAAGTAATGATAAAACCTGGATCATATTAAATGGTAAAATAACAATAGTAAATAAATTAAACTCCGAAAAAACACATAATAAATGAGTAACAGACAATAAAAAAAAACCTGCGAATGAGGGAATTGAGAAATACACGACAATTAAAAATATAAACAGCTGAAGAAAGATGCAACGAAGAAATGATAAACTATAACAACTCCAGAGACAAAAAATTACAAAACATGTTAAAATGGAAGACGAGAAACAGATGATAATTACACAGCTTGTATCTGTCCTTCGTCTTCGTGATAAAAATTGGTCCATTAAACGTGTTGCGCAATTGGTAAAAGATTGTGTTACATTTCTTACAACTTCCCTGATAGTTAATGAAGGTGTGGTAAGATTAATGTTGTTTTAGTCAAGATGTATTTTGATAAAATAAATAAACATTGCCTAAATTATGTTTGGTTAGGTGCCATGGCCCCCAAGGGGGTCACGGCAAGATTTTAGGGGGGGCCATGGCAGGCTAGTGTAAGTAGTATATGTTTGGAGAAAATGTGGAAACTCTGATTCAACTTTTTTTTGTTACTTTGCCTTGTTAGGGGAGAAACCGTTTTTTTTCATTTCTTTTTTTGTCATTGTGTATAATCATAATACCCATACGGTACAGTTTTGATATTTACACAGTATGGTGCAGCAGCTAGTGTTTCATTTCCAACGGATTCGCTCAGATTGCACTATTCTAGTTCCTGTTCAGGTGAATTCCTTGATCTCAGAACCATTCTGCTGCCAGAGACCTCTACGAAGAAAAATCTCTGACTGTATTCTGGTGCTCAATGTATCAGTCATATCCAAAAGTTAGTGAGATCGCACTTGGAGTCCTCTTGCCATTTTCTACTACTTATTTATGTGAATCTGGGTTTTCCACCTTCTTCAAATAGAGAATAAATGCCGAAACCGGTTACATGTGGACCCAGACATGAGATGTGCTTTATCAGTGACTCAACCTCGAATTAGTCGACTGAGTGAAAGGAAACAATGTCATCCATTCCATTGAACTATAACAAAATATGCATTCTGTTTGATGATTGAAAACATTAAATAAAGGAAGAGAACCAAAACAGTTTATTTTGATCATTATTTGTGAGGGGCTTGGGAGAGAACTGAAGGGGGGGCCATGTTGAGTGTTCCTCATAAGGAGAATGGAGTGAAAAAGTTTGAGAAACACTGAGTTAGACTGAAGATATCGTTGTAGACCGCACCCTATAGCAGCACCCAGCACACTGTATACTGAGCCTACGGTACACAAGAAGGCAGCATGGCCGGTACTACTCTCGACTATCGCGCTCTTGGTAATCGGAAATAAAAACTAAGCATCGAATCTATTGTGTTTAAGACCACAACCACAATAACACCAGAAAAAATAGCCAAAATTATGATAATGACGAAATATATTAATAATACCTTCTTGTGCATCAAATTGTTATGACCCTCACCCTTAAGAGTTCACAAAAATTAAGGAAAAAAAAACGAAATGCAATCTAAAATAATCCTTTGGGGTGTGTGAATGACTTACGACTATGAGGTAATATTATCATTAAAAACAAAAGAAGAGTTATGAAGACATGGTTTAATCTCTTCAGAACCACAACTAGGAGTATCGGCCTTCAAACTCTTAAGCTCTCGCCCTTCAAAGAGTTAAGAAAACAAGGGGGAGAAAACATCGAACGAAGAGGAAATACCCGGAAGGACGACAACGAAAGAGGGAATAAACGTAGACCAAGTTAACGAGACACAACTACTCAGAATACACCGATAGCGTTTTGTTTACTGCTAGTTCAGGGAAGCGAATGATATAAGAACAAGGGAAAGAAAATGATAAACCAAGAGAGAGAGAGAGAGAGAGAGAGAGAGAGAGAGAGAGAGAGAGAGAGAGAGAGAGAGAGAGAGAGAGAGAGAGAGAGAGCAAACTAACACAGGCAGCATGGACCAATACCCAGATTTCTCTCTATCTTTACACTCTCCTCCCATCACATACCCCTGCAATCTCCCCATTCTCCATTCTCCACCTATCCCATATCACCCTCCCCTCCTCATCTTCTTCCCTCCCTTCTCCTGTCTCACCCTCCCTCCACCCAATCCTTTCCCTGTCTCTTTCATACTCCCCCTTCCTCACCCTCCTTCACCCTCCCCCATTCCACCTCCCCTCCCATCCCTCACACTCCCTCCCATCTCACCTCTCCATCTCACTTCCTCCTATCGCCCCCACTCAATGTTCCCTCTTCAACTCACCCCATCTTCCTCTCTCACCCCTTCCCTCCCATATCATATTCTCCCTTCATGTACACCTCCTCCCCCTATCACTTGCACCCAGGATCGGTGTAACAAGAATTCCAAACTGTAATGGAAATGCCAGTGGGAGGGAGGTAGGAGGGTAAGGGAGGGAAGCAGGAGAGGGTAGGGAGGAGAAGTGGGGAGGGTAGGGAGGAAGTTGAGGTAGGAAGGGTAGGGGAGGGAAGTAGGAGGGTAGGGAGGGAGGAGGGAGGGTAGGAGGGTAGGAGGGCAGAGGTTGGGGAGGGGAAGTGAGGAGGTGGGTAGGGAGGAAGGTAGGGAGGGTAGGGAGGAGGGGAAGGGAGGAACGCAGGGAGGGTAGGGGGAAGTAGGTTGGGGGAGGGAGAAGTTAGGGAGGGTAGGAAGGGTAGGGGGAAGTAGGAGGAAAGCAGGGAGGGAAGGCAGGGAGGGTAGGAGGGGAAGTAGGGAGTAGGAGAAGAGGGAGGGTAGGGAGGGAAGTAGAGTTGGGTAGGTTGGGAAGGGAGGGGAGGGAGGGTAGGAGGGAAGGGAGGTAGGGATAGGAGGTAGGAGGAGGAGGGTGGGAGAGGTGGGAATTATGACCTGATAGGGTGTGGGAGGGGTGGACTAAGTCGGCCCTTTGCCACTTTTTTATCGAGACTCAAGGTTTTTTTTTACACTTGGGGTAAATTTTTTTTGCCCATGATGAGGTGCTGATGTGTTGTTGTGTTTTGTTGTTGTTGTTTTGTTGTTGTTGTTGTTGCTGTTGTTGTATGTTATTGTTGTTATTGCTTGTTGTTTATTATTGTTATATGTTTTGCTGTTGTTGTTGCTATTGGACAGGAGACTTTTTCCAGCATATTATTCCTGGCTCTCACTCTCACCATTGCAGACATAAACCAAAGTCCTCGATACAATATATTTTTCTTAGGGAGAAGAATATTGTGTAGAACTGTATGTGTGTTTATATACTAATAGAAACACTGAAGTAACCACATTAGTTATAAGTGAATCTATCTCGCATTTAGCATCAAGGAGGGATATGTAATTCTGTGAGGTATTGGATAGGTGTTAGTTGTGTATGTGTTTCTCATCCTTGTATGGGGAAGAAATATTTATATGATATAGTGAAGATGAAGAGGACCTTAGTGATCAACCTCGAGTTCTGGGACGATAGTTTTTGTTCTTAGATATAATGAAGTGTATTATGAAATATATATCCTGGGGTTTTCATATATGAGTGACGATTAAAACATATATTATATATACTGTACTCAGTGTACTATACTGTTGAGTGTATAATATTCCGCGTCTCTCTGCTGTGAAACTCACGTTAAAAAAGTTTCCTACAGTATCACAAATTGGGGTACATTGTGCCACTGTACTGTTTTTCCTGTAAAATATTGCATTTTTGTTTTATGCTTCACTATATTCCTATCAACTCTGACAGCCCAACCAGTGTGTGTGTGTGTGTGTGTGTGTGTGTGTGTGTGTGTGTGTGTGTGTGTGTGTGTGTGTGTGTGTGTGCGTGCGTGTGTGTATGTGTGTGTGTGTGTGTATGTATATGTGTGTACAGACATGGCTATACACTTCCATTAAACTCATGATGTACAGAATAATGTATCAGTGTCTAGTGCTTCGGTTTCACCTACCTGTACCATCATCATCAACACTTCACCTACCTGTACCATCATCATCAACACTTCACCTACCTGTACCATCATCATCAACACTTCACCTACCTGTACCATCATCATCAACACTTCACCTACCTGTACCATCATCATCAACACTTCACCTACCTGTACCATCATCATCAACACTTCACTTACCTGTACCATCATCATCAACACCTCACTTACCTGTACCATCATCATCAACACTTCACCTACCTGTACCATCATCATCAACACTTCACCTACCTGTACCATCATCATCAACACTTCATTTAACTGTTCCAACATCATCAACACTTCACCTACCTGTTTCATCATCATCAACACTTCATTTAACTGTTCCAACATCATCAACACTTCACCTACCTGTACCATCATCATCAACACTTCACCTACCTGTACCATCATCATCAACACTTCACCTACCTGTACCATCATCATCAACACCTCACCTACCTGTTCCAACATCATTAAAACCTAACCTAACCTAACCTAAGCTAATCTAACCTAATCTAACCTAACCTAACCTAACCTAACCTAACCTAACCTAACCTAACCTAACCTTCACTATGTTTAAAGATGTGATAAAATGCGTCCAGGATAAATTAAAAAAATATACGAGTGTTTCTTATTGTTGTGATAATATGCAGGTCGTTTGAGGGTGTCATCTGAGGGTGTCGTTTGAGGGTGTCGTTTGAGGGTGTCATATTTGGGTGTCATATTTGGTTGTCATCTGAGGGTGTCATTTGAGGGTGTCGTTTAAGGGTGTCTTCTGAGGGTGTCATCTGAGGTTATCGTTTAAGAGTGTCATATGAGGGTGTCATCTGAGGGTGTCGAGATATGTCGTTTGTTAACACTTGCATTTTGTTGTTAAATTGTATATAATTTTTTTCCATCAGTCGTGTTGAAGTGCTGAACCAGTTGTTGGTGTGTGTGTGTGTGTAGTGACGTGTACACCATTAACTCCACCACCATGGGCGCCACAGTGAGTAGCAGCGGCAGCAATCAACTGTATTGTGGTTCAGGTGTTCACATTGTGTATTATGTCTGCCTCCCGGATCTGCTGGCGGAGACTTGCATCCGGGAGGTGACAACACTACCTTCTACATGAACAATACCTACAAAAATATGTGTGAAAGGAAGATGAACAAGGATATCGTGATCATTATACTTTAATCTATTTTTGTCTCCCAAATTTTCTCTCACGCTCGGTCTTTTTCCCACTCTCTAATTGGCTGTTTGTCTGTTTTACTCTGTCTGTGTGCCTGTACACATACGTAAAATACGCACCATACCTCACGCAACTAAAATATACTGTACATACACTCACATACTCACCTCACGAACACATTCCCCCCTCCCACACACACTACTACTACTACTACTACTACTACTTTGCTGCCACTAGGAATCGAATATGACGATCATCCAGCTATGATAGAATGATATGAGTTATTAATGATGTCACCTTCGTTTGTGAGCTCTGAGATGCCTCGATTAGCTTATACGGGATCGACAGGGCAGTCCACAGATGTTATACGTGTGGAGGACTACATCTAGTGCGGGAAGGGCGACGGCAGTGTCTTTCCGGCGCTGGCGCTTGTCTGCCTCGGGATACAGTCGGGCTAACTCGAAAGTATCGACACCTTCTCGTGTGGTGCTCCTCCAAGCGTTACGGTGTGGAGTGAACGTCTCCTAGGTAAGGGGGTCGATTTGGCACATTTTCAGGTTTGTCTTAAGACAATCCTTATACCTTTTCCATTGTTCGCCGGTGTTACGTTTACCATTCGTAAGATGACTGTAAAGTAGCTTCTTTGGCAGTCTACTGTCGTCCAGCGTAGATGTTCATGGGTAATGGTAGCCTCATGCTCCTACAGTTGGTGTCAGCGAGAATACTGTCATTTGTTCTCTTGTCTTCCCAGCGAACTCGGAGGATTGAACATACTGTAGACTACGTTGGTGAAAGTTTTCAAGTGCCTTGAGGTGCCTCTTGTATGTGACCCATGTCTCACTGCCTTAAAGAAAAGTGTGGAGGACGACTGCTTGATACACGTGCAACTTTGTAGATAATTAATTTGAGCTCCCTACAGTTGAAGACTCGGGTACGGAGTCTGCCAAAAGATGGAGATGTTGCATCGATCATATCCCTGATGGATGGATGGTGGAAATGTTGATGAACCAGGGGCAGGCTGTAAGAGAATCTGAGTCAAAGCTGAAGTGTGCATCCGCATATGTGTAGGTGTTCGGGATTTCCTGTAGGTCGCGTTTTGTGTGAACGACGAGTGTAAGGTCGTCTGCATACTGAAGTTCAGTGATGGAAGTGGCCGACACCTTTGTTCCTGCCTGAAGTCGTCTTATGTTGAAAAGTCCCTTCATCCAGTACTGGGTGTCCACCCCACCAACTAAATTGGCACTGGCACGAGTAAGGAAGGCAGCCAAGAAAATGGAAAAGAGAATTGGTGCCAGTACACATCTTTGTTTTTCCCCGTTTGGATGGGGAAGAGCTCTGACTAGGGTGCCATTGTGCAGGACACTGCCGTTCATGGCATTGCGGAGTTGCTTCACAATGGCAATGAATTTCGGTGGGCTGTTCCCTGCACTTTTCCTGTATCAGGTGGGCAACAAAGATCATGTCAGTGGTGCCACTTGAGGGTCTAAAGCCACACTGATGTTCTGGGATTGTCGCCTGAATCCTCCTAAACTTTAGGAGGATTCAGACGACAATCTTGTCAGCTACGGACAGCAGTGAGATCCTGAGGTAGCTGCTACAGTCTGACTGGTCTCCCTTGTTCTTATAAATATTGACGATCGACGCATCTTTAAGATCTTGGGGGATTTCCTCCTTCTCCAATATAATTATTCTCCAGGAGAGAGTGGAGACGGCTGGAAAGCAGAGGTCCTCCTGCTTTGTACACTTCCGCTTGTATTCCATCAGGCCCTGAGGCTTTGTTATTTTTCAGCTGCTTGATGGCTGTAGTTACCTCATCTAGGGATGGAAGATAGCTGAGGTGGGTCAGATCTGGGTTGTGAGGAACCAGCTGGGTAGTTCGGATATCCACATCGGCATTTCGGTTAAGCAGTCGAATGGTAGTGCTCTTTCCAGCGCTGATAGATGCCTTCTTCGTCTTTAATGAGGCAGTTACCTTCAGATGAACGGAGGGGCCGCGCCATGAGTAGTTGGGCCTTATATTATTTTGGTAGAATTGAAAAATTCACACATCTTGTGTTGATTGGCAAATTTTTGCATTTCACACGCTTTATTTTTCCACCATTCATTCATTAGTTTCCAAAGTTCGTGCTGGACCACAGCTTTCTCCTCGTGGAAGGTATCAGCTTTGGTCTAAGACTTAGGGTTGTTCTGCCAGTCAGTGAGAGCAGCATGTTTACTATTCATGAGTACTTCGATTTCAGGTTCGTTTTCATCAAGCTAATCCTGGTGTTTTCTTTTGATCAGGTCGAGTGTTTCGTTGCAGGTTTTTGTATTGATAGCTTTGATGGCACCCCATTCAGCATTGCGATTTTGGTAGATTGTTGTTGGGTTGTTTATCAGCCCGTCGTTGAGCTGCTCTCTGAAGGCAGGTGCTACCATGGATCCTCCAGCCGCTTGGTGTTAAAGCCTCTTCTGGAGGCTTGTTGCCTTCGGCGTTTTGGGGCGACGTGAAGGGAGAATTTGGCTCTGACGAGCTGTTGATCTGTATCACAGTGGTCTGAGCAACGCATGCTTTTATTGGCGAATGACAAAGCAAGCTCCGTAAAGGCAGTTTCTTTCCACAGGCTGATTTTCCATGCAGGAACCATAAGAGGTTGTATAGTTTGTTTTAGTTTTGATCTGTGATTATGATTATCTTTTCGACCGCAATAGGGTGACCTTACTAGGTGCGGTTGCCCTGCCAGGTTGGTTCTTTAAGCAGGTTATGTTTAGGGCACCTTTTCTAGCCCCCTCCCCATGTGGGGTGAGCAAAGTGGCTCCTGGTAAGGGCTGCTCAGTCGCACAGACAGGACCGGATTGCACTGCTGCTTAGATCCCATTGCATAAACGACCATCTCATCTATCCCGCCCATGTGTAGAGTTGTGACTAGAGACTCCCGGCAGTCATATCTGCCTGTCACCGTCGCCACTCGTCTGTCGCCATAGGACCTTTGGGGTTGTAAGGGTTTCGTGATGATGAGACATATGGTGAGCTGGATGATGGCTGCGCGTGAGTTGATTTAAGTGGTGAGGCAGGAGCGCAGACTGCAACCACACATCTTGGCTCTCCATTTTCCTGATCCAGTGGTGCAAACAGTTGCAACAACTGGAGAAAGGGAGAGTCACAATGGACTGCCGATATCCCAGTTTGTTGGGTTTCGCCTGTAGCCTGTCCATCTTGCATAGCCTTCATCCGCCGGTGTTGTTGTTGAGTTCTGATGTTGGTCACCTCTTCCGCCTATACCACCGTTGGGGTCTTATTGAAGCTCTGTAAGCATGTCTGCCAGGTGCAGGGCTCCACAGCAAATATTTCGTTCGGGGTTTACTTCCGTAGCCTTATACCTACCAAGGATAATCTGCAAGGCAGTAGAGCAGTGGTTGGTAGGCGCCAGGACGTGTCCACATGCCATTGGGCCTATGCGCCGTCCCTCTCGGGCCCTCTGCTGCTCCGAGATCACCTACTGGTCTAACCTGGGCCCACGAGCCACCCAGTTACCGTGTGTTGCCACGAGGATGCACAGCAGGAGTCTTGATGGTGAAGAGGCTGTGTACTGGCAGGGGAAGATTTACGCAAGGTTGCTTCCCTGTTCACCACGAGGGCTAGCCAGCGGCGGTAGCTGAAAGCGATAAGGAGCAAGCAGTGCCTGCACATTAACACTAACATACTGTAATGCTGCCACACTTGACGCATTGCACCACCCTGTGCGCGCACGCACACACACACACACACACACACACACACACACACACACACACTCACACACACACACACACACGCATACACACGCATACACACACACAGGATTCCAAATGACCTTGCAATATCCTAAACCCTGAAAGGAAAATACGGCCTACAGTTGATCGATCGACCTCTTTTCTCTTCCTATGGGACACAGTTTTTTCCCGACTTCGTGTGTCAGCTGTCAACCTCAGATGATGGATGGGACGGAGAAGAGACCCCTAGTCCTGCCGACCTACACTGACTGGACCACATCTCGCGAATTAGGACAAAAATCGCCTCAATTCGCTGGATAATTGCGTAATCGATCACAATTTCAAAGGAGTCTCAGTTTCCTGCAGGTACCTATAGGGGTGGGTAGGGAGTGTAGGCGGATAGGGGGTAAGGCGGTGGGGTAAGGGAAACAGTGGCGGGGGAATAGGGTTAGGGGGGGGGCGAGAAGGGGGGGTTGGGGACAGGGTAAGGGATAGGGGTTGGGGGACGGGGGTAAGGGGATAGGTGTATATACATAATGTACGTGTGTTGGTCAGTGATGGTCGTCTGGTCAAGGTCAACTTCCTCCTCCAGGTAAACACATCCAGAGATAATCGTCCATTATACTTCAAAAAACCAACAATTGACCTTTCTTAGGCCAAATAGGGATAATATTAAATGTTTTTATCTCAACTACTTCATGGTAATCAATTCATTTATGGTAAATTTACCGTAAAATTTGCTCTTTTCTTCAATTAAGACGTTATTTACCATCACTAGACAGTCAAATTATACTTAAAGTTATGTGTGGTTGGGTTAGGTTATGTACGACGATATTAAGTTACTTGTGTTAGGATGATCTACATGATTGTGTATGAACAGTCGGAAGTGAAAAAAAATGCAAAACTTTTCATTATATGGTAATTATCTCTATTTTGCTTAACATGTGTAACTATATAATGTATATATACCTCTTTCTTGCCTTGAACTGAAGATGCGGTTGTTTTTGTTTCATCGTGCGAAGATGAACTTGTTTATGGTATTATTTCTGCTGTGTGTGTGTGTGTGTGTGTGTGTGTGTGTGTGTGTGTGTGTGTGTGTCCTTCTCTTTAAGGGATATATCTAGTATGGTTCATAGAGAGGAGTTGTATGTTAGTAATGTATATGTATGTGTATGTCTGTGTTTTTATATCTGTGGAAGTTTATTTGTTTGCGTGTGTGAGGGAAGCGCACCTAAGTGTACACATGTACGGTATACTCACATAACGATCATCACTCCCTTTGTTTACATGACGACGTATCCAAGATCAGCTGATATTAATAAACACTACTCAGCTGACGCACGCATGACCCTTGCTGGATCTTTAACTCTCCTTCACGCTCTCGGCTCTCAGTGACTGTTGTTGTCTGTGAAAGCTGACGGACGATGATTCACACTCACCTCCCTCCTACAATATATCTCCTCAACCTCCCTGACTCACCCACTCTCTTACTCACCGTCCACTTATTGACAGCTAATGGCCTCAAGGGGCTACTCACTCAAGCGTTACTCAAACAAGGACGTCATCAGTCACCGTTCTAACAAGATGGAGTATAAGAGTTAGTGTTGTTCGGTCCCTCTGGTGGGGGACTTACGCGTGCTAGCGAGAGGAGGGAAGTGAGGGAAGGAAAAATAGGAGCAGGAAATTAAGGGATGAGGAATATGGAAGGGAGGAACGTAGGGGGAGGAGGAACGTAAGGGGAGAGGAACGTAAGAGTGGAGAAACGTGAGGGGAAGGGGGGTGGAACGTGGGGGGAAGAGGAACATGAGGGGGAGGTACTGTAGTATGTGAGGTAGGAGGGAGGTATGGAAAGAGGAACGTAATAGAGGGAGGAACGTGAGAGAGAGAAGGAACGTGAAGGTGGGAGTAACGTGAGGGGGTGTTGTACAGGTGTATGAGAAATGTTATATATTGTTATGCCTTGTACAGCGAGGGAAAAGAGAGAAGTTCATTTACCTTAACAGATCTCGCACTTGTGTTTATATGACTCACACATTCTCTCTCTCTCTCTCTCTCTCTCTCTCTCTCTCTCTCTCTCTCTTTCCTTTCTTCTCTTCATATCTTCCTTTACCTCTTCTTCTTTCTCTTTCCACTCCCAATCTTTCTCTCTTTACTTCATTTATTTCACCACTATAACATTCTTCTCAATTTCTTTATTTGTGTAACCTGCCAGTCCACATTTCTCAAGACGCTGTCGCCACCACCTCCTCCTCCTCCTCCTTACGTGAAACTCAACAAGGCTCTACATCTTGTTTTGTGTTCCTCTCTCGCCTTAATTACTCCCCTGTGGGCCATCTACCTCGGCTGTGATTAACATTCCTGTCTGAGCTCAATTCATCTATGTTTACACTTCCCTCACCCGTGTTTTTTTTTTCTATGTGAGTTTATTATTCCTATGGTTACGATGTGATAGGGAAAGATAGGTTTTTGGGCTGTGTTTTTGATGTAAAGGAATGTGTTTATTTTTCAAGGTGATTCAGCATTGATTACTGATAAAGAAAGATTATTACCATAGACACCACAATGAGTCAACTTCCTCCGAGACAACACTGACTCGTTCATCTATCTTGGGTCTCCACAGATCTTAAAAAAAAAAAGCTCACCATTGTAACTTTAGGTGGACCTCTTATTCTATTGCTTGGCCTCAGACACAAGCTTATCACTGTCATGACTGAAGGGAGTTGACAGACATTGAAGAATGAGAGGGAGACAGTCATTATCAAACTGTCTATATCAGAAACTCCAACACGCACATCATCCTTGAAAAGACAAAGTTGGATCTTATGGTCAAGTAACTACAGAAAACTTGATAGTATAAAATGTTGTAACCGCTAGACTGTGGTTAGGATATAAATACCTCTGGCAGTATGCCCCTCAGGCAGATGTGAACAAAACACACACACACACACTTACCTTACCCCCCCCCCCACACACACCCTTATCTCTCTCTCTTGTAAACAAACAACACGGGTGATCAATATACATAAACAAGACTTATATAACATGATTCTTCACTGCCTCAAGTTACTTCACGATGCTTGTTGCCGAGTCACCGTGTAGATCACTGTACGAGAGTGTACAGTATATGTCGTACACAGAAGTGCCTGTTGTTAGTAGTAGTAGCATTAATTTCTCCCTTTCGCCTGTTTTTCCTCTTTCCTCCCTTTATCCCCCTCTCCTTTCTCCTCCTCCTTCGCCTCCTCTTCCACCTTCCTCTTCCTTAGATTCAGATTTGTCCCACGATGAATCTGAGGCTAGTTTACGGTTCACTCCTTATGTCCTGTACCAGGGATGTGCCAAAGCATTGCAGCGCCCAACAAAGACTTTTGAGGAATTAATGCTTGGCTTCTGAGAATATGAATGTGTGAGAGTGCTTGAGGGTCATTGGCTGCATTAATAAGTTATGATATGTAGTGAAGGAAAGATTTCCCATTCAGATTCATCTATTTATAACAATGCGTAGTTAGTGGCTAATAATGCCAAGTGCCGGGATTGTCTGGAGGGACGATATGTTGGTGACGGCTGGGAACCTGAAGTGGGAGGACATGACAGGATATAACGAGGGTAGCTGTGATAGTCAGGTCGTCCATTATGGAGCCAGTCTCAGTGTTGTTCATGTATGCTATAATAATTATACCCAAGGCGCTGTCTCGTATGAACACTATGTTGAGACACGTCCTCCCCTTCCTCCTCCGTCACAGCTTCACAACATTTGCGTGACGACACTGACTCGTCACCCTAGTGTAAGACTTGTTGACACCTCTCAGCTCTGGAGTTCAGGGGTCACTGCCTGTGTGAGCCTCGCTAAGGGTGGTTGTTGTTGTTGTATTGTAGTCGTTCTTATTACTCCCAAGGTTGTTTTTTGTACGATGATGTAAAGATTTGAGACGCAATAAAAGTTGATGTAGTGGCGTGTTGAAGGGAAAGGAAGCTCTGAAGCCCATGGGTTGAGAGATGGGGCTATTTTGAAGCTTAGTTAGCGAATGGGAGAGGCTGTATCTTTTAAGCTTCTTGACCCGAGAAGACGATGATCTGAAGCTGCGATGACATGAAGTGTAGCTGTTTTGAAGCTGCTGAATCAAGGAGCGAGTCAGTTTCGAATCTCCTGAGGAAACGATGATCTTACGTTGAAGTTTCTTAGTCTATGGCACAAACAAATTGTTTAAAAGGACTGTGGATCATGAGCTGAAACCATCTTTAAGCTATAACACTGAGGACACACTGTTATTTTGAAGCTTTTATAAGGTACGAGACGAAACTGTACCGAAGCAACGAAATCTTGTTTACCTCAGGTCTTTTTTGTACTCACCAGAGGACAGAGGTTAAGTGAGGTCCCCCCGCCCTATTTGACACCGTGATGGATGTGTTGCTGACGTCTAACTAAAATTTCCATTAATTTTACAGTTAATTAGTACGCCTACACGGCTAGATAATAGGTAACCGTGTTCGAAGCCGTAAGAGTCTGTGTAAGAGGTAAGTAGGTTGTGGAACTCCATGCCGTAGAGATACTGACACTACTTTAAGTATACAAACAATACCTCACTATATCCTGCCGTAGACACTCCCTGTACATTGAGGCGCTGATACTCTCTACCGTCAATAGTAAAGGTGTCAACAGTTTTATACGTGGTTTCGATGGCCAGACCCTGATACACAGTCATTCATTCATTCATTCTTTCACTCAATTATCCACTCATTCACACACTCACTCGCTTGCTCTCTCATTCACCCACACACTCATATAATCACTCACTCGCTCGCTCACTCACTCTCTCACTCACTCACACATACACTCACCCATACTCACATATTCACTCACTCACTCACTCACTCACTTACTCACTCACACATACTCACATATTCACTCACTCACTCACTCACTCACTCAATTAAAGTGCCCAGTGAAGAGTGTGCAGGAGGCAATGATATTGGCCGGTGTAGGAGTGAAGAGCTTCTTGATAAGTTCAAGACAGCTATGGAGCGTATTAGGACTATGGGAGGGATCCCTATCATATGTGGTGTCCTGCCTAGAAGGAGAGTTAGCAATGAATGGTTGTCAAGGGCAGTTGGTGTCAACGGCCGTCTTGCCGGATATTGCAAGTCAATATCAGTCCCATTCATTGACAACTGGGGCAACTTCTACGGCAGAAGGGACCTTCATGCTAGGAATGGGGTAGACCTGTCTCGGGACAGGTTGGCAGCCTTGGCTGGGTCTCTAGGGGGGGCAGTTCAAAAGATATCGAAGTCTTTAAACTGCTTGGGGAACATATGGGCACGGGGGTGGAGGAGACTGCAGTGGGAGCGGGTAAACAAAGTGAAAGATTACAGGGAAATAGTGTTAGGAATGATGACAAAACTAAATTAGACAGGGAGTTTAAACCTAAACGCGGTAAAGGGAGGACTCAGAACACGACAAACTTAAATGTCTACTACGCGAACAGTAGAGGTATGAGAAACAAAATGGATGATATTAGGGCCTTGGTATGTACCGAAAAAATCGATATAATAGCATTCACTGAAACGTGGATCAACCTAGACTCACGTGAGTTACCGGTCGAATACCAAATTGCGGGTAACAAATTGTTCCATACCGATAGGCAGACCAGGAAAGGAGGCGGAGTAGCAATCTATGTCAGGGATAATCTGAAGTGTGAAATAAATAAGGAAATAAAAACTGAGCGGAATACAGAAACAATTTGGATAGAATTAATCGACGGGAGGGAAAAATTAATCACAGGAGTAATATATAGATCTCCCAATCTTGATAGAGTAAATCACGACTTATGTGGGATGAAATACGTAGGGCTTCCATACACAACAAAGTCTGTATTGTAGGCGACTTTAACCTCGGCCAAATAGATTAGACTGACCTTACGGGTAACTCGGAATCAGAGGATTTTCTCGAAACGATCCAGGACTGTTTCCTAAGTCAACATATAACCGAACCCACCCGGGGTATTAATATACTCGATTTAGTTCTGTCGAACAGAGAAAACCTAATTAGCAATGTCGAGGTAGGGAACGAACTTGCAAACAGCGATCACAAAGAAATTAGATTCCAGTTAGATTTTCAGGGCAGACATAAGGAAAATTCCATTAAAGTACCAGATTTCAGAAGGGCAAACTTTGACAGTTTGAAGAGGCAGCTGAGGGAGGGGGGTGTCACGCTTGGGAGTGAGCTACATGACCTCGCATGAGGTGACCTCACTCAATGCACCAACAGAGGGCGACCTCACCGTACCAGGAGACCTGACGGTTGAGACTGACCTGATAACGAGATCTGAGATTGCCGAGTTCCACGACAATTTAAATAATGAGTTGCTTAATACACAAAGGCAGAACATACCATACAAAAAACTCAGATAAGACAACAATGACCCTAAATGGATAAATAATTATTTAAAGAACATCATTGGCCAAAGGAAGGCTATAGGTAGAAGGATAAATCGTGACGAAATTTACCTCCAGGATTATTATAAAGTATTGGCGAGTAGGGTTATAACCGAGATAAGGAAAGCTAAGAGGAATAATGAGGTAAGGATAGCAAGGGAGGCGAAGACAAACCCCAAAGGATTCTACCAAATGTATCAAACTAAAACACGAGAAAAGATTGGACCAATACGGTCAGATACCGGCGAGCTAACTGATAACGACGGAGAAATGAGCAATAATTTGAATAAATATTTTTCAACAGTTTTCATCATCGAAAATTTAAACATGATACCCGAGGCACCGACTCTATTCAGAGATAGTGAAGAAAACAAATATACAAAACATGCCCGTATGTGTGTGTGTTTGTTTCTCTTTTAGGGATGTATTTAGTATGGTTCATGGAGGTGAGTTGCGAGAGTGTATGTACTGTATATGTATGTGTATGTTTGTGTTTTTATATCTGTGGATGTGTATTTGTTTGTTTTTGTTTATGTGTGTGTGTGTGTGTGTAATAAGAGTTTACACCTGTGGCCTGACTGGTATGATTGGTACAGCTGATCAACCACCTGTCAACCACACCTGTATCAAGGTAAGGGGCGTCACACTATCATCACTCACACCGTCACGCATCATTATTGTCAAAATCTGTGCTTCCATTTTCTGTATAATACTCGTAAGAAGAGAGAGGGGGGACTCATGAATATTGTTT
Source organism: Homarus americanus (assembly GCF_018991925.1). Classification (NCBI taxonomy): domain Eukaryota; kingdom Metazoa; phylum Arthropoda; class Malacostraca; order Decapoda; family Nephropidae; genus Homarus; species Homarus americanus. Next base: position 1,158,360 of record NW_024716703.1, on the reverse strand, counting down.
TTACTTAGTTATTTGTCGGATCTCTGTCCCTGATCATAGGCACACCAAGGCACCTCCCCTCACACTACGAGATAACAGTGAACCTTAACATGTAGGAACTTTTATATCGTGAACAAAGAGATTGAATAAAATGAACTGCTGAATCCCTCGACACAGCGTGGGTGTTCAGTAGAGAGGCTGGAGCAAACCTTGAACCTTGAACCTTGAACTATAAGGAGTAACTGTATCCGCAATATTTCACGTAACGACCATAAATGTCCCTTCCCTCCTTCCCTCCTTCCCTCCCCCCAATCCTTCCCATCTCCTTCTTTGTCATTAGATCGTCTTCTCTCTGTTCTACTTCTGTCCAAGATTACTTTATATCACTTGGATCTTTCCTATCTTCAATATGTTGTTTTTCTCAAATCAATACCTTTATCCGATTTAACCCTCATTCGTGTTATTCTTCAACCAGACACACCATAACATTACCTCCTAACACACCATAACACTACCTCCTAACACACCATAACACTACCCCCTAACACACTATAACACTACCCCCTAACACACCATAACACTACCCCGTAACACACCATAACACTACCCCCTAACACACCATAACACTACCTCCTAACACACCATAACACTACCCCCAACACACTATAACACTACCCCCAACACACACCATAACACTACCCCTGCAACACACCATAACACTACCCCCAACACCCATAACACTACCTCCTAACACCCAACACTACCCCTAACACACCATAACACTACCCCTAACACCCATAACACTACCCCCTAACACACCATAAATACCTCCCCCTAACACACCATAACACTACCCCTAACACACACCATAACACTACCCCCTAACACCCATAACACTACCC
>NW_024716703.1:1118387-1157379 GCF_018991925.1 Homarus americanus | reverse complement strand
ATAAAGAGATGAGAATGCTTGATCTAACGTCTTCCATCTAGCTTATCTGTTTTTGTCTGTGTCTGTCCATCTGTCTGCCTGTCAGTTTCTCCCCAGTGGTCCGTCTCTGTTTTTATCTGGTTTCTCTGCGATCTGTGTGTTTCCCCTTTTACTCTGCCTGATTTATATTTTCTGTTAACTTCATCTGGTATATACCTCTTATTTGTATGTATATGTATGTATGTATATATATATATATATATATATATATTTTTTTTTTTTTTGGGTTAAGTACAGGTCGGTCAAGCGACCCACAGCGGGGCCTGGGGGGCAGAACGGTTTTTTTTGGTTTAACAAATTTATTGGCAGAGCTTGTGGTACAGTGCTGTTGCCTATTGTGAGTAATTCAGTCAGGTCTTTGACACAAAGTGGTATCACTTCTCACTGCCACGCAGAACAGAGTTCATACACAAAAGAAATACATCATATTCATTAACAGCTATAAATGTATAGAGAGTCAGATTCAAAATTGTAAATATAGAAAAAAAAAGTTATACTATATTAATCTACGAAGATGTAACTTTTAAGTGAGGACAGATTGTATGTATGTGTGTATATATATGTATATGTATGTATGTATGTATACATATATGTATGTATGTATGTATGTATGTATGTATGTATGTATGCATGTATGTATGTATGTATGTATGTATGTATGTATGTATGTATGTATGTACATATATGTATGTATGTATGTATGTGTATGTCTCAAAACAGCGGCCTTATTTCCACAAGAGTTTTAACCTTAGCACGTCTGGAGGATCATCAGTACTTACATGTCTTTCAGAGAGCAGCTCAAACATTGCTGATAAACAACCTGACAACGACAACGCGCCATGTGCAGATGGGATACTGTGGCTTTGTCATTACAAGCCTGCAGGAAGACCCTCAGCCGTCGGAAGAATACACCAGGACTGGTTTTTTGATGAAAATGACAGCAATAAATGTACTCATCAATGATAAACATTAACGCTCTAACTGACTGGCAGAACAACCCTCCAGTCTCAGGCAATGCTGATACCTTCTGCAAGAAGAAGAGACGGCCCAGCAGAACTGCACAATCAAGAACGACTGGTTAAAAATAATGCATGAAACACAAAGTTGCAGATCCAGCACAAGATGCGCGAATATTTTAATTCCCACTAAAACATTTTATGAATTTAATCACTCCTGGCGCAAGCCCCCCTCCACTCATCGACGGTAACTCCGCCAATTAAAGACGATGAAGGCCTCCTTCAACGTTGGAAGAAACACTACCATTCACTGCTCAACGAAACACAGATGTGGATACCTGACCCCCATTACGGGTCCTCAGCATCCTGGGCTAACCCCTCAGCTATCAGCCTTGCATCCTGGATGGAAATGGCTACTAACAAACAGATGAAAAATAACAAAGCCTCGGGGCACCAGTGCAATCCCAGCCGAGGTGTATATAGCGGGAGGACCTCTGTTTACCCAGCCGTCTCCCACTCTCCTGGAGAATATATAGAAAAGGAGGAAATCCCCTAGAAAGTTCATAAGACATATCCATCGTCAATGTATGTATGTATGTGTGTATGTATGTATGTATGTATGTATGTATGTATGTATGTATGTATGTATGTATGTATGTATGTATGTATGTATGTATGTATGTCTCAAAACGGCGAAGGCAGCAAGCCTCCACAAGAGGTTTTAACACTTAGCGTCTGGAGGATCCAGCGGTAGCACATGCTTTCAGAGAGCAGCTCAAACATTGCTGATAAACAACCTGACAACAAACAACGCATATCCCAATGCCGAATGGGATACTGTCGACACTGTCATTACAAAAACCTGCAGAGAGACCCTCGGCCAAATCGAGAGAATACACCAGGACTGGTTTGATGAAAATGACCCAGCAATAAATGTACTCATCAATGATAAACGTGCTGCTCTAACTGACTGGCAGAACAACCCTCAGTCTCGGAGCAATGCAGATACCTTCTGCAAGAAGAAGGAGACGGCCCAGCGGGAACTTCGCAATCTAAAGAACGACTGGTTAAAAAATAATGCATATGAAACACAAAAATTTGCAGATCAGCACAAGATGCGCGAATATTTTAATTCCACTAAAACATTTTATGGGCCAATCACTCCTGGCGCAGCCCCCCTCCACTCATCTGACGGTAACTCCATAATTAAAGACGATGAAGGCCTCCTTCAACGTTGGAAAGAGCACTACCATTCACTGCTCAACCGAAACACCGATGTGGATGTCCTGACTACCCATTAGGTCCCTCAGCATCCTGAGCTAACCCACCTCAGCTATCCTTCGTCCCTGGATGAAGTAGCTACTGCCATCAAACAGATGAAAAATAACAAAGCCTCAGGGCCTGATGCAATCCCAGCCGAGGTGTATAAAGCAGGAGGACCTCTGTTTACCAGCCGTCTCCACTCTCTCCTGGAGAATATATGGGAAAAGGAGGAAATCCCCTAAGTTCTTAAAGACGCCTCCATCGTCAATATTTATAAGAACAAGGGAGACCGGTCAGACTGTGGTAACTCTCATAGGATCTCGCTGCTGTCCGTAGCTGGCAAGATTATCGCCCGAGTCCTCCTAAACAGACTTTTTCCTGAGGTGGAAAACTTCCTCCCAGAATCTCAATGTGGCTTTAGACCATCACGTGGCACGACTGACATGATCTTTGCTGCCCGTCAGATACAGGAAAAGTACAGAGAACAGCGTCGTGACCTATACATGGCTTTCATCGACCAAACCAAGGCCTTCGACTCGGTCAACAGGGAATCCCTCTGGCTGCCCACCAAAATTCATCGTCATGTAAGGTAACTCCACAATGGCATGAACGGCAGTGTCCTGCACAATGGCACCCAATCTGAGTTCTTTCCCATCCAAACGGGGGTAAAACAAGGGTCCATACTGACACCAACTCTCTTTTCCATTTTCTCGGCTGCCTTCCTTACTCGTGCCAGAGCAAATTTAGCCGGTGGGGTGGACATCCAGTACCGGATGAAGGGTCTTTTCAACATAAAACGACTCCAGGCAAGAACAAAGGTGTCGGCATCTTCCATTACTGAACTTCAGTATACAGACGACCTCACCTTGTCGCTCACACTGAAAGCGACCTACAGGAGATCCTGAACACGTACGCAGATGCGTATGCGCACTTCGGCCTTAAGGTGAATTTACATAAGACTCAGATTCTCTTTCAGCCAGCCCCTGGTTCAGTCACACCTCCACCATCCATCCAGCTTATCGGTACTACCCTCACTAACGTTACCCACTTTCGATATCTCAGCTCTTTCCTGTCCACCACCGCGGACATTGATGAAGAGATTCAGCATCGGATCAGATGTGCATCCCAAGCCTTTGGCAGACTCCAAAACCGTATCTTCAGCTGTAGGGAGCTGAAATTATCTACAAATTTACACATATATCGAGCAGTGGTCCTGCCCACCCTGCTACATGGCAGCGAGACATGGGTCACATACAGGAGGCACCTCAAGGCACTTAAAAACTTTCATTAACGTAGTCTACGTTCCATCCTTCGTGTTCGCTGGGAAGACAAGAGAACAAATGCCATTATTCTTGCTGACACCAACTGGAGGAGCATCGAGGCTACCATTATCCACGAACAACTACGCTTGACTGGCCACTTTACCCGCATGGACGACGGTGGACTGCTAAAGCAGTTACTTTACAGTCACCTAACGAATAGTAAAGGTAATTCTTGCAGGCAACTGAAGAGGTATGAGGATAGTCTTAAGACGATTACTCCACACCGTAACGCTTGGAGGAGCACCACACAAGAAAGTGTCAATGCTTTTGAGTTAGCCCGACTGCATAACGAGACAGACAAGCACCAACGCTGGAAAGACGCTGCCGCCGCCCCTCCCGCACTAGATGTAGCTCCCCACATACGGAACTTCTGTGATCAACCCTGCCGGTCCCGTATTGGTCTATTTAGTCACCTCAAAACCCACCAAACTAGGTGACATCCTTAATAACTCATAACATTGTATCATAGCTGGATGATCGTCATACTCGATTCCGAGTGACAGCAAAGTAGTAGTAGTACAATGTATGTATGTATGTTTGTATGTACGTATGTATGTGTGTATGTATGTACCTCTCTGCCTATTTACATATCTGTCTCAGCATCTATGTTAATGCATCTGTTTGTGCCTGTCAATGTCACTAGCTATCAGTTCATCCGTGTATCTGCATAATAATCAACCTGTTTACCTCTCTCTCTCTCTCTCTCTCTCTGTGAGATAGATATAGATTGATATTATAAGGACACGCTATTACAGGCACACACTCTTATTTGAGCTTGGTGGGTGTCTAAACTGCCAAAAAGTGTTGCTAAGTGCCCCAAAACTCTCATGAAGTGCCACCAGGTGTCATACCATACATGCCATAAAGTGCCAAAAAGTGTCATACAGTGTCATAAAGTGCCATAAAGTGTCAAAAAGTGCGTAAGAGCGTCATAAAATGTCACGAAGTGTCTTTAGTGCCATAAAGTGTCAAAAAGTGCGTGAGAGTGTCATAAAGTGTCATGAAGTGTCATTAAGTGCCATAAAGTGTAAAAAAAAGTTCCTAAGAGTATCAAAGTGTCATGAACTTATAAATTACCTAAAAGTATCATAAAGTGCCATAAAGTTCCTAAGTGTCATTAAGTGTTATAATTTGTCAAAAATTGTCATAAAGTGCCTAAAATTGTCGTAGTGTCATAAATTATCATAAGATGCCTAAAAGTGTCATAAAGTGTAATAAGGGATTAATAGCTGTCAGGTGAGGGTTAAGCCCGTACAGAAAGTTTGACGACGGAGGGGAGAGAACTGATACATGTTTATATGGTGTGAGGTGGGGGAGGGGGGGGGGAGGGGAGGTGAGGTTTTGTCTCCTTCCCTCCCTTCTTCCTCTATTTTTTCTTACCTTCCTTCCACCCTTCCTCCATCTTTCTTTCCTCCCTCCTTCCTCTTCTTTCCCTCCATCCTCTCTCCCTTCACCTTCATCCCCACCTTCCCTCTTCCTTCCCTTCACAGCCACCAAGTACACCTTTAATTTAACTTTACCTTCTGATGATACACTAGAAATATATCTGCTGACTATATTATTACTTTTTATTGTGGGGGGGAGGGAGGGAATGATGGGGAATATCGAGAATATCTCAGGAAATTAAAAATATACTGAAATTACCCCACTGCTGGAAAACAATATACAGTACAAATGGAATATGTTTTAATATATTTCTTTCTTATAAACTAGAATATTCTCATGTGAAAAAATGGACATAAATAAATAATCATCTTAAAATTCGCCTCCCCATCTTATTTGACCTGAGGAACTGTTGAAATACACCGAGGGAAACGAATCATCAGGTGATCATTTTATTTATATTCTGTGTGTATTTTTTTTTTATTCTCCAGGGGTGAGAGTTGACATTGAGGGTTCACAGATTAAGGGATCGTAAACCAGCTTTATCGTCTTCCACTGCTGGGGCCGCTGTTAGGTCCTTCTATCACCCAGAGTTTAACAGAGTAATGGCAAATTTCTCACTGCATGAGTCGTCAAGGAATTATTTTTATGGGAGAGATGAAAGAGAAGGAATGGAAGAAAAAAGGAAAACAAAAAGATATGATGATGATGATGATGACGATGATGATGATGATGAAGATGATGATGATGGACAATGAGGAGCATCTGAGCTATCAAAAATAAAACTCAAGAGAGCACAGCCAACAGCATAGGCTCCAGCGTTTATAACCATGTATCATCACCCAGGTAAAGCGACACAAGTGATCACCACTACTTAGTATGCATCACTATAGTCATCGACGACCACAAAGGGTTGGTTCCCCCCTATCTTACGGGTCATATTGTGTTGTGGGGACCGTAGGAAGATGACCCCACCCATTGGCCTCCCCCCGCCTGACACACTCGAGGGGAGGTGACCGAGGTGGACAAGATGCGATGTGACGTCTAGGTGTTATCGCCAGATGTCCTCTACTCACACGGGTTGGCCTTTATAATATACTCTGGCTGGTGTTAAAGACGGGTAAATGTTTACATACTTTTGTTGTCATACCTGCCCTCGGAAGGCATCAACAAGAGCCCAGTGGGGAAGAAAACTAATAAGAAATATAAAAAAATAAGAAGGAGGAGAAGAGAGATAGTAAATGAGAAAAAAGAGAGAAAGCTCCGACAAGGTCTTCAGCCAGACAAAAGGTGACAAAAGCCCCCCACATCTGGTGAGCGCGGCGAGAGTGTCATCAAAGGAAGCACCGGGTGAGGCTCTCATACTTAGCACTGCTCCAGGAGGCCTCCCCGTCTTCACTACCTCTCTCGGAACATTGAGGAAGAAATCCTCCCTCCAACTATAAAAAGCTTTTCCATCTCTCGATCAGCATCATCGTCACCCTCACACGACCCCTCTACTCTATCGCGGTGACAAAGGGAAAGACCCGCTCACTATTCTCCGAGTCCTCTTTTCACATACATACACACACACACGAGGTCAACATTTTTTCCTCTCTCCTCTTCTTCTTCTTCGCCTTTCAAAGTCCTGATTTGCTGATTGAAGGGGAGCTATGTCCACATCTCCCTTGTGTGCCTCCCTGCCGCTGCATCTGCCCTATTACATTTGCACAGCTTTACTTTATTTATCAAGGAAATAAAGGATAATAAAAGATTGGTACCTTCCGGCAAGAATCACTGTCGGGGATTTAGATCATTGTAACATAAAAGTGTGGAGTGATGATTGGTGCTGGGGTGGTGAGGCTGTGACCCCCCTCCCCCACCCCCCCCAGGAGGACGATCAAAGGCAGGGATCATTGGCCTGGGGGGAGGAGGGAAAGGAGGAGGAGGAGGAGGAGGAGGAGGAGGAGGAGGAGGAAGTAATCCACTACTGATACAGTAAAGAGGCTCAATTGGCGCCCCTCCTTGACCCCAGAGACCCATTCAGCCTCTGACCCTAGAGATACACCCAGTCGCAGACCCCAGACACACACGCAATCACTGACCTAAAATTTTACCCAGCCACTGACCCCAGAGACACACCCAGCCACTGACCCCAAGACTGCACCCAGCCACTGACCCCAGAGACACCCCAGCCACTGACCCCAGACAGCCACTGACTCCCGGAGACACCAGCCACTGACCCCAGAGACACACCCAGCCACTGACCCCAGAAGACACACCCAGCCACTGAGCCCAGAGACACACCCAGTGCTGACCCCAGGCACCATGCGGCTCAGAGACACACCCAGCCACTGACCCCCAGAGACACACCCAGCCACTGACCCAATTTAATCACTGACTCCAGACACACCCAGCCACTGACCCCAGAGACACACCCAGCCACTGACCCCAGAGACACACCCAGCCACTGACCCCAGAGACACACCCAGCCACTGACCCCAGAGACACACCCGGCCACTGGTCCCAGAGACACACCCAGCCACATTTAGACACACACCAACCACTGTACACAAAAAGAAATAGCAACATAAGCTTGAATACCGCTACTGTGTGTCAACAATTATGGGTTTGTCTTGTTATCGTATTTTTCTGTAACCTAACGTCTCTTTTCCAGTAAAAGCTTAACAACATTTATCCTAACCTAACCTAACCTAACCTAACCTAACCTAACCTAACCTAACCTTATACTGTTTACATTATCATAAATATCGAAATATCATGAGTGATTTGTATAACACTTTATATCAACTTAACAACAACAAGAGTAATGTCACTACTTTAGAAAATATTCTCCAGGTAGAGTCAAGAGACAAACAACTCCTCCTTGACTCAGCCATCAAATCGATATATTGTTGGCCTAAGTAACTGTGTTGGACCTTAAAGTGGTGGTCGTCTTGGAGCTGTTCCTTGACGTGTTGCCAACCTCCCACTCCTCTTACCCCTCAGTGGTTTTGTTTATGTTCTATTTTTTCGAGTACGACTGTAATTCCTACTGATACATACATACATACATACATACATACATACATACAGACAGACAGACAGACAGACAGACAGTTTTCCAAAATATCCATCTATATAGTTTAACGCTTTAGCTTCATCCATCACCACCATCACCATCACCAGCATCAACCAGCACCAGCATCCAACCCACCACGCCATCACCCATCACCGGCGTCACCCACCACCATCACCCATCACCGGCTTCATCCACCTGGCATCACCCCACCACCAGCATCACCATCCTTTTACCTATTCTTCTCTCCTCTTTTTCTTCATCTCCCCACACAAAGACCCCCATCTCTCCCCATTCCTCCCCTCCATCCACCCACTGCTGCATCCCCCACTAATAAATGATCCTTCTCCCCTTCCCTTCATCTCTCCCCAACCACACCCCATCCCTTCCCTTCCCCACCTACTACTTACATCCTCACTGCCCCTTCCCCATCTCCCCACCACCACCCCATCTTCCCTTCCCCACCTACTACCCCCATCCCTCACTGCCCCTTCCTTCATCTCTCCCCCAACCACCACCCCATCCCTTCCCTTTTCCCTACCCCATCCCTCGCCCCTTCCCCATCTCCCCACCCACCACCCCCATCCCCACATACAAAAAAAAAAAAACATCACGTCATCATTTGTGAGAAACGAACAATAAAATGTTGTAAAAAACTGCCACAATCAGTAGGCTCCGCGGTGAATGGAAAAAAGCCTTAAATTCAATCAGTGATTTATTCAATTTAAATCACATGGCTGCTGTTCTGTTCTATCGTCGTCGGCTACTTTGTTTAGGACCAGACTGATGCATACGTACTCCTTTGTCTGTCTGTCTGTCTGTCTGTCTGTCTGTCTGTCTGTCTGTCTGCATATTGTGCTATGTGTCACTGTCTAGTAATCGTATCTGTTTGACTGTCTGTCTAATCTTCTATATGTTTGTCTGTATGTCTGTCTGATATGTGCCTATCTGTCTGCTTGTCTGTTTGTCTACTGTATGTATTTGTCTGTCTGTTTGTCTGTCTGTACATCCGTCTCTGTCTTTCTGTTTGTCTGTATGCAAAATTTTTTCTATTCTCTCTCTCTCTCTCTCTCTCTCTCTCTCTCTATCGGCTCTTTCGCCTATGGTTCTGTCAGTTTGGCTATCTGTGTTTGCCAATGGTACTATTCTGTCTGTTGTCTGTCTATCTGTCTGCCGCATTACATTACTAAATCTGTCTGTCTGTCTATCATATAAATTTCTATGCGTGTCTTTCTATCTATCTGTCTGTCTGTGTGTCATTTTATAATCTGTCTGTCTGTCTTTTTTGCCTGTCTCTCACTTAATTTTCTTTACCATAAGTGTCCCTGTCTATCTGCCTGTCAATTGTATATCTGTCATGTTCACATTACACACTAAGTGTGTAGTTTTTTTGTTGAGGTCTTTCTGCCCATACATGTCTGTAATGAACGTCTGTCCGGTCTGTTAGGTGACTTATAAATACATGATGTCTGTGGCCTTCGGTCTGTTGAAGGGGCAGACCAGCGTCACTGTCAAACACGTCTTTGTTCATCCTCAAATAATCAAATGTGTTCAATAATTACATTTCAAATCTTTAATTAAAACTGTAATTTTCTTCATCGACCAATTAACGAACCTGATCATATATACCCAAATTAAACCAATTGTCTTAACTAGAGACACGAAATTAAGAAACAGTGACGTATTTAATATGACTAAAATGTCCCATAAACAAGTGAATAAAGACAAGTCCATCCTCCATCCTCCTCTGTTTACCATCTGGGGTCAGTTGTACTACGATAACATCAACAGGAGTAGGCCAATGTCCGTAGATGCCTTATCATCATTGACTTTGAAGCTACTCGCCATATTCGCCAAGTTCTACAAAATCCTCAAGTCTAGAGTTTAAAAAACAGTAAATAATAATTTGACTGGCGTGTTTTGGAGAGTTCACAATTATATGAGTGGAAATACAATAGAAATTATATGAATATCTGGTATATAAAATATTCCAAGGACAGCTAACACAAAAAAGCAAGACTTTCCACACACACACACACACACACACACACACACAGTTATATAATGCAGCTAACCAGAAAGAGCGAGAGAGGCTAAAAGATCTCATCACTTTTATGTAAATTCACATCTTGAGGAAACCTACTCCTACAAGTGCTTGGTGGATCATGTTCAGATTTTCTTTCTTGTATAATATTTCCGTGAGCTCGTAAAGTGCCTGAAAAGCTAAATATTCCTCATCTTAAGTCTCTCCTTCAACCACGACCTCTTAGATTCTCAGAAATAAATACACACTCCTCGCTGCCTCTCCTCCCTCTCTGGTCCTCAACCTCCCACACACTCACTCCTCCATACCACTTCTCCCCTCTTCCCTACCTCCGTCTCTCTCTCCCTATCTCCCTCTCTCTCAGGTTCTCAGCAGCTAACAGCATCACCCTCCTACTGTCACTCCTTCAGCCACGTATGCCTAAACTCCCAGAGGACTACACATTCGCCACCAACACACACTGTTCCTTTAGGTGCGTCGTCGTGCACAGGACCCCAGAGAGGTGTGTGTGTGTGTGTGTGTGTGTATGTATGTGTGTGTGTGTGTGTGTATGTGTGTGTGCGTGTCCTTCCTACTGATGGAAACAATAAACCAAAATCCCTCCCTCAACCCTTTCCTCTGGGCTGGTTCCACCTCCATACCCCTCCCTACCTTCCTTCCCCTCCCCTGCCTTCCTCCTCTGCCCCTCCTTCCTCCACTGTGGCCTCCCTCCCCTCCCCTGCCCTCCCACTCCCTGCCCCTCCTTCCACTCCTCTGCCCTCCCCTCCCTACCTGCCTCCCCTCCTGCCACCTTCAGCAGACTCTCCCAGACACTTGTTGACAGCCAGGCGAGATCTTGTTGACTGTCTCTGGTGCAAGCGTAGTTGTCTTTACTTTGTCGTGTTTGTCTTCTGTTTTGTTATACAGACAAATCATTCAAGAAATACACACACACACACAAACACACACACGTAAAACATGTATATGAAGCAAGTAACAAGATCACTAGATTACAAGATGTTGTAACCGCTAGACTAAAGGATAGGATATAAGTACCTCTGGCAGAAAGCCCCTCAGGCAGATGTGAACAAGACTAAATGTAGTGTGTGGCCAAACATATATCCCCACCTCCCTTCATCTGACTGTGAAAAATAGAACCTTATAGGGATAGATCAAGAAGCACACTGTGTATGCAATGACACAGCACTTTATCTCTGATGACAAGATAGCTGATATACTAAGGCTGTATCCACACTTCGCATTTAGTATTTAATCAAAATTATATGTACCGACTTAAACAAACAATGTACTGGAAATACTCTAGCATAACATTCATTGCCATAATATCAAAATCACTGGAGTCTGATAAACGTCCTTTGTGGCCTACAGTATACTTTGTAATCATTTTTGCATTACTGCTCACAGGATGAACATAGGTGCACAAAAAAAAACAAATTCAAGCTTTTGGCTTTAGCCACAAACACACAAACATTAACCTACCACACACAAACACACTCATATTCTCTCTGTTTGTGTACCAACTTGACATGTAAATGATCCTTAACAAGAAGCTTAGTACAGATAAGAACGAAAGTCTTCACTCTGGAGCGGCATCATGGTGGTTTGTCTGGACTCAACACATTAGACCATTGGACGTGGGGTTACTATACTGATCCTGCCATCATACATACATACATACATACATACATATACATACATACAAACATACATAATAATGGAAGCCCCTCAAAATCGAGTATGGCCGGCCCTAGGGCCACCTAGGCGTGAATTTGTTTTAAGTCAAGCTGTCGCCAACACAACAACCACACCCTAAGTTAACGAGCTGCATGACCCAGTGTCAAGGAATAGTCCAAGAAAACCGGACAACTCGCCAACTGCACTGGCTAACCATTACCCCGGAATACGATCCGCAAATCGATTAACATCCGGGTTACCAATTACTGCTGGATACACAGAGGCAAATGGTGTAAAGAAACTTGCCCACAGTTTCGCCCTGCCCGAGGATCGAACTCGGGTCCGCTCGTGCTGACCTTTACACCACAGGTAGCCATACATACATACATACATACAGACATACATACATACATACATACAGTACATACATACCATAACGCTAAAGAAATCTAACCAAATCTAATATATTGTAACCTAAACAAACCTAACCTAACAAAACTTAACTTAACCTAACCCATTCTAACATCAATTAACCTAACTCAATGTAACCTAACATCCCCTAATGTAATCTAACCTAATCTACCTAACCTAATCCTAATCTAACCCTTTTATATAGAGTTAGAGTATCAATTTTTCTTATGATAATGAGAGAGAGAGAGAGAGAGAGAGAGAGAGAGAGAGAGAACAAAACTGCTAAAAAAAATAAAATCAATATCCCACTCACCACGATCTTAGACCCACGAACAGAATCTGGATTTAAAAGAGAATTATAATCCGGATTTAATAAGAAGAACAAGAAGAAAAAGAGGAGCACCATAACACAACCTGGAATCCGTCCCTCCTGGCATCAGTCAAACCAAACTTAGCAGAACTCCCAAGATTCATTGCAGAAATCCATTGAAGAATCCACCACGTTAAGTGTACACGAACGGCCACCAGGTGTTGTCAGTGGCGAGGTTACCTGTCAGTATATATTTTTTTTACGGGCATTAGCCCACCCGGGCACAGGTCATTTTATAATGACCCACATCAAGGCACAAGAGATATAAAATGATAATAAGAATAAGAATAAGAATATGAATAAAATTAATAAAAATAGCTAAAAATAAAAAAAAAAACAATTATAATAAAGAAAATATTAATAATACTAATAAAAAAATAATAATAATGAGCCACAAATAAATACAAAAATTAGACAAAAGTCAAAATTGAGAAACCATATATATATATATATATATATATATATATATATATATATGTGTGTGTGTGTGTTGTGTTGTCAAAGTAAGAGAAACAATTGAGACCCTGCAATTGTGTGTAAATGAGGCAGAAATTCAGATCAGCAACCTGGGACTTGGTCACAATTTTCGTGATGCCATATGGCAGCAGGGTCTACCATTAGACAACACATTATGCTTCCAATATCTTCCCAGGCGGTAGTACCTCCCTGTTTGGTAGCTACCTACTACCTACTACTACTTAAGGATTTCTTATAGTTTTTCCTAATTCCTGTTTCTCCCTCATATTCCCCCTCCCTACCCAAACCCTTTCCTACTTATACCTATCTAACGTCTCCCCTCTCCCATACTGCCTCTGTTTTCTCTCCTCCCTATTTCCCTTACCCCTTGTAACTTCAGTCTCTCCCTTCCCTTCCCTTCCCTACTACCTCACACTCCCCATCCCTTCCCCCTCCCCCCCCCCACTATCACGCTGTACGTACATAATTCCAGGCCAAGGGGTCGTTCAGGATTGCGCCCCATTGGTTTAACTCGCCTCTCAAGAGTTATTCCTGAATCTGGATCATTAGCTGAACAGAGTGCCAAGCTAAGAGCCATTCTGGAATACGTATCATTACAAGCCAGTGCCATTTATTACTACCCCTCCCCCACCCCCCACCTCCGCCTCCTCCTCCTCCTCTTCCTTCTCCTCCACCTCCACCTCCTCATCCTCTTCCTTCCCTTCCTCTACTTCTCCTCCGTCTCCTCCCACCTCCCCCTGTTACATATATACACCAATTCATTCTATGTGTAGCAATTGTTGCCCTCTTGTCTTCCCCCTCCTCCTCCTTCTTCCTCCACCCCCTCCCCTCCTCCTCCTCTTACTCCACCCTCCCTCCATCCTCCCTTCCATATATAGATGCAATCCGATTGGTAAATACTGTTCCTCCCCTTCCTCCCCTTCCTCACCCCTGAGGCCTATATGTAATTCTCCAGATTTTAAGACGTCTTCCTCTCGCATATTTCGACCTTTAGTTAGTGCTCTGAATTAATATGTCAGTTATCCCTCACACAACCCCGTTCTCAGTCTTAGTGCCTCTCCGGAACACTGCTTCTCTTTCTCCTCCTCTTCTTATTCTTCTTCTTCCTCCTCCTCCTCCTTCTGGTGCTCCTTCTTTCCTCTTCCCCCTCCTCCTACTACTACCAATGATCCTCTTATCCTCCTTTTTCTCTTCCTGTTACTCTTTCCTCCTTTCTCCTCCTCCTATACCTCTTCCTGATATTCTTTCCTTCTTCACTTCCTCTCCTGTTCTCACCGTTCATTTTCCTTCCCTCGTTTCAGTTTATCACATGTTGTGTTTTCTTATTTTTTATTTTATTCCCTTCTTTCATCTTTCGTTATTTTTCCTTGACTCTCTCTCTCTCTCTCTCTCTCTCTCTTTCTCCCCTCTCTCTCTCTCTCTCTTATCAACCATTAATTTTCCCTTTTCCCTCTTGTCTTTCCTTTAGATTTTTTCTTTTCTTCTTTTATTTTTATCTAGTCCTTCTATCTCCTCTCCTCTTTCACCCTCTTTCATCTCCCTCTTCTCATCACTCTCCTTTCCCACCTTCCCTCTCTCCATATCTCCTTCCTTTCTTTTCTTTCTTTCCCTACATGTTTCTTCCTTCTTACTCCTGTCTTCCCTCATCCTTCTTGACCCATCTCTATTCTCCCTCCTTTCCATCACTACTCTCCCTCCCCTCCCTCCTCCCTCTCTTCCTTCAATCCTTCCTTCTCCCACTTCTCTGCCCTTCTTCTTCCTCCCCGTCCCCTCTCCTCCTTCTCTCCATCTCTGCCCTTCTTCTCTTCTTCCTCTCCTCTTTTTCCCTTCCATCATCCCCTTCCTCTTCCATCCATAACCTCATGGTATTTTCACTTTCCCTCACATTTAATCTTTATTCTTCTTCCCCCATACCCTCAATCTCCTCTTTCCTTCTTTCTTTCTTTCTTCCTCCCTTCACCCTCCCCTCCACATTCTCCCTCCTCCTTTCTCTTTCTCACCCACCCTCCTTCCCTTCCAAATCTTTCCTCTCTCCCATTCCTCCTATTCTTCCTTCTCCTCCCTCTTTCCCTTCAACTCCCCACTCCCATTCCCTCTCTTCTTTCTTTCACCACCCTCTCTCTTCCCTCTCTCCCCATTCCTCCTCCCTTCCTCCTCCCCAATCTCTCCTCCCTCCCAACTCCTTCCTCCTCCTGCTACTTCCACCTTCTCTCTCTTTTGTATAACCTCCTCTTCCCTTCACTACCCACTCTCCTTTCCTTGCCAATTCCTTTTCTCCCACCCTCCTTCCCAGTTCGTTGTCATCCTCCTCCCATTCTCCTCCTCCTATTTCTCCTTCACCTTCTCCTCCCACCCTCCTTCCCACCTGTTGTCATCCTCCTCCCATTCCTCCTCCTATTTTCTTTCACCTTCCTCCCTCCCACCCCTCCCTCCTCCCACACCTGTTGTCATCCTTCCTCCCATTCCTCCTCCTATTTCTTCCTCACCTTCCTCCTCCCACCCCTCCTTCCCAGTTGTCATCTCCCATTCTCCTCCTACCTTTCACTTCCTCTCCTCCCCTCCTCCTCTTTCAGTTTGTTGTCCATGGGCCCACTGGATCCGCACTTAAATGCACCATTCCGTGGTTTGCCCCTGCTTGAGCGGTAATGCCGATTGGATACTCAGATTTAATCAAACAGACGCAGGGCTGCCAACTGACTCTACTCAATCAGGCTGAGGAAGGATGAGGGGGGAAGGGCGGGGAGGCGTTAGGGCTAATCGTCCAAACCTACGTGAGATGATTTATTGATTCAAGAAGGTGATTACTGAAGGATGGAAATATTGCTGTAGTGCTTGAGGACGACTGATGGCGCCTGCAGTTCTGTGAAAGAGAGGGCAAAAGGCTGTCATTCTACAAGTGCACTGAGGGACCTATCTAAAGCTTCTCTTACCTCTTCCCCCCTCCTCCTCTCCTCTTCCTCCTCTTCTTCCCTCCTCCTTTCCTCCTTCTTTTCCTTCCTTCTTTCTCTCTACCGTCTTTCTATTCTTCCCTCCTCCTCTCTTCCTTCTCTTACTCCTTTCCTTCCTTGCCTCTTCTTCCTGCCCTCTTGCTCCTCCTCATGCCAGTGAGAGATGAATAAATTTTACTGCAATATGATTTCCTTTCAATCAAGTCTGTGGATGTCTGTTCTGGCTGACTGACTGACTGATTGACTGACTGACGGACTGACTAGTTGATTGAGCGAGTGAGAACTGGCTAACTAGTCCAACCACCTAAAAAATAAACTGACTGACTGACTGACTGACTCACTCACCATCTGAGAAAACCTTCCCGATCACAGCGTCAACAAAAGTCAACTCTACAGGTCTTGATCACATTCCTCTCGTTTCCCATCGTGATGGTGGTGATGGAACCAGGTGTCAGGCCTCCTAATGTGTGCAATTATACAATCTTTACTGACAATATTAGGAAACAAGAAGATAATAGAGTAGTTTTATATTATAGGATTAAAACAAATATAGGATGAACTACCAGAAATATATCTTTTAAAGGAACTCTTCATTCAATGTAGTAGTTATATAGTTCATGATACAATAAGCCAGGTGTTAAGTCATTAGTACCAGGTGAGAAGGCGCCCTGTGTCTCCCTCACCCTTCCAACCCTCCATTGAAATGTTAAGGCGGCTTTAATCTGGGATCACGTAAAGTTAGGTTAGTTAGGCTAGGTTAGGTTAGGTTAGGCTCGGTTAGGTGAAATAAGCTGGAGGCGACTTCACGTGGTCCGTCAGTACTCGAGAACAAACCCTCATTACGGAACTACCATTTACTGTGACTAATTACCGTGTATTAAACTTACCGTTAGTACCTGTCAGAAATACAGCAGCTAACGTTCACGAGAGAGGAGAGAGAGAGAGAAGGGGGTAGTGGTGTTGGTGGCTGTGTGAGAGCGGATGTGATGGAGTGTGAGGAGGTAGGTAGATTGAGGAGGATAACGTCTTGACAGAGAGGAAGGAAAGGAGGGAGGGAGGGGTAGGGAGGGAGGGAAGGGATAAAGAAAGGAAGGGAGGGAAGGAAAAGAGAGAATTAGGAAGATACCTAAAACAGCCAACCAAGCGTCACAGTCACTCCTAAGACAACGACCTAACCTAACAACAAACCAAACTTAACCAAATAATCTATATCTAACAAACCCAACCTAACTAACCTAACAAAAACTCTAAAATTACCTAACCTAACCTAACCTAACCCAACCCCAATCCAAATTAACCTAACCTAACCTAACCCAACCTAACCTAACCTAACCTATCCCATCCTAACCTAACCTAACCTAATATAATGATTCTGTTGACATTAAGTTTGGTTATGTTTATTTGTGTGTCTTCAGGGTGATGAGACAATGGACAGATATGTGGCATACCTGTCATAGTGTCATGAGGAGGAGTGTCATACCTGTCACAGTGTCATGAGGAGGTGAGTGTCATACCTGTAACAGTGTCATGAGGAGGTGAGTGTTATACCTGTCACAGTGTCATGAGTAGGTGAGTGTCATACCTGTCACAGTGTCATGAGGAGGTGAGTGTCATACCTGTAACAAGTGTCATGAGGGAGGTGAGTGTCATACCTGTAACAGTGTCATGAGGATGTGAGTGTCATACCTGTAACAGTGTCATGAGGAGGTGAGTGTCATACCTGTAACAGTGTCATGAGGAGGTGAGTGTCATACCTGTCACAGTGTCATGAGGAGGTGAGTGTCATACCTGTCTGCAACAAGTGTCAGGGAGGTGAGTGTCATTAGTGTGAACTGTCCACCAAATATATAAATATGTAAGTGTGTGTATATAAATTTGATAAATAATTAAGGTGTCAAA
Organism: Homarus americanus; assembly: GCF_018991925.1. Lineage (NCBI taxonomy): Eukaryota > Metazoa > Arthropoda > Malacostraca > Decapoda > Nephropidae > Homarus > Homarus americanus. Next base: position 1,139,535 of record NW_024716703.1, on the reverse strand, counting down.
TAAAACTATAATTATCCTGTATCTAATAATTCAGTCAATTAACAAACTCTCTTGTCTCTTATCTCAGATATTCAAGGCCCTAAACATTCAAGTCAGTCGTTGTCAGGTAAGAGTGAAGGAAGCCACAACAACAACAACACAGATTTCTTGCCACAACTTCCAGGCAACAGTTGAAGGCGACCTGTTGACCACCACTTCCTGTCACTCTACACATTTTGACATCTTGGTGTACTGTACTGTGCGTTGCAGGTGTTGGTATCCGGGAAGCTGATGCCAACGGACCTCATTCAGCCTTATACAATGACAAAGCACATACAGGTAGAAGCAATAAAGTGAACCGCCAATATCATATGCAAAATAAAATTCTTTTAAGAGAACATAATTTCTTGTCAGTCGGCGAGGCATCTCCAGTGAACGTCAAAAAAAAAAGTTAGTTTCCGTAATAGCCAGGCCCTCGACACTGTCAAGAGGTGGGGAAGGAGGGTAGCGGTGAAGGGTGGATGTGATGTGGTGGGGATGTGGAGGTATTATTGAAGTGGTAGAGGGTTGATCTGGAGGTGGAAGGTGGTGGTGTGGTGGTAGTGGTGGAGTGAGTAGAAAGGGGGTGGTGGGTCTGGTTGTGGTGGTGGTAGTGTAGTATTACTGGTTGTAGAGAGGATAGTATGGTAAGGATGGTGGTAGCATGAGTGATAGTGGTGGTATGTTGGATAGTGGTGGTATAGGGGATAGTGGTGGTATGGAGAGGATGGTAGTAGTATTAGGATAGTGGTGGTGTGGTAGAGGATTAAGGGGTAGACGAGGGTGGTAAGGACGTTTAGGTATGAGAGGAGAAAAAATGGAAGCCAATTACAATTTTCTCTGATCTCATATCCTCACTTAACCCAACAATTAATCTGCCCCATAACTCTTTCCCTGTCTTTCACTTCTGCCTTTCCATCCTCTTACCCTTCACTTCCATCACTTTCCTCCCTTCTCCCTCTCTCTCCCCATCTTTCACTTTATCTTCCCTTTCCCTCCTATCCTCTTTTTCCACCTTCACTTCCCTCACTTTCTCTTCCTTTCCTTTCCCTCCTTTCCTTTCTCTAACTTCTCATCAAATTTCTTCCCTCCTTTCTCTTCTCGTCTACTCCCCCTCCCATTCTCTTTCCTCCCTCCACCCCTTCCCTACCCTCCATACACCCTCTCCCCACCCCTTCCTTCCGTATCCTCCATACTCCTCCCCTAGCCCCTAGCCCTTCCCTTCCCCCTCTCTCCCTTCCCATCTATTCTTTCAGCCATCCGCGCTTCGCTCCACCCCATCTACTCTCTGCATTTCCTCGTTGTGGCAGACGTCCCGGAGGCTGACTGGCTGGCCGTCACGTGCATTACATCCGGACGGCGGAGGAGAAGTGAAGCGGAGGAAGCGGAACTGAAAGCGGAGGTTCAGAGGAGAGAAGAACGGGCGAGTGAAGAAATAACTATATATTCACTCTCAGAATCTCTCTCTCTCTCTCTCTCTTTCCCTCTCTCCCTCTTCCTGCTCCCCTCCTCTTCCTCCTCCTGCGTCGAATTGGCAACTCGTTACTCACTCACTCCGTTCATCTAGTTCGGGCGATTCTATCAAATGGACTTAACAGAAACTCGTTAAACTTTGTCAATCCCAGGAATATTTCAAGTATAGTTGCGCTTGTCGTCTCAATATGCTCATTCAAGGGGGAAAAGGAGAAAGGTGTGGCGGCCCCCCATCGAGCGTAATACGGAGGATTCCATCACCACCCTCACCCCATCCTACCTCCTCCTCCTTTTCTTACCTCCACATCTACTTTACTTCCCTTTCTCCTACCCCTCCCATCTCTACCTCCTAATGCCACCCCCTCCTCATCCCTTACCTACCTCAAACCGGGCTAGCAGGGGAAATTTAGGCTTCTGTCGGTAAAGACCACCTCCCCAAATCCTCCCTCACCACCTCCCTCAAATCCCCCTTAAGCTACCCGACTGAAGCTCCGGACCGAATCGAGGTCTTTACACAGTGGATAATGACGGAGATGAAAAAAGTTTACCTAAAAGAAGACAACTGCAAGGTAAGCAAACGACGAAATGACAAGAACGACGACGACGACGACGACGACGACGACGACACCTCTGATTTGGTCGTCTCATCTCCAGGTCATCGCTGTTGTTCAGAAGCTCTCTATTTCCGGGTGCGGGTCGTCCAACACGAATACTTTTCACGGCCGTTCATATGGAAACCGCTGGATATATATGTGTTTTGTTTTGTTGTTGTTGTTGTTGTTGTTATTGTTTTTGTGTTTTAACACACTAATGACCTGTCTTAATAAACAGTATGTCTCTCTCTCTCTCTCTCTCTCTCTCTCTCTCTCTCCCCTCCACAAAAGGCACCCAACCAACAATAATAAAGAAGAAAACAAAACAAAGAAAATACCCAACAGACACGATGTAGCGTCCCAGAAGGTATGGATATCTTCCTGTATGTCTTCCTGCACGTCCTCCTGCACGTATTCCTGCACGTCTTCCTGTATGTCTTCCTGCGTCCTCCTGCACGTATTCCTGCGTCTTCCTGTATGTCTTCCTGCACGTCCTCCTGCATATTCTGCATCTTCCTGTATGTCTTCCTGCACGTCCTCCTGCATATTCCTACACGTCTTCCTGTATGTCTTCCTGCGTCCTCCTGCACGTATTCCTGCACGTCTTCTGTATGTCTTCCTGCGTCCTCCTGCGTATTCACGTCTTCCTGTATGTCTTCCTGCACGTCCTCCTGCACGTATTCTCGTCTTCCTGTATGTCTTCATGCGTCCTCCTGCACGTATTCCTGCACGGCTTCCTGTATGTCTTCCTGCACGTCCTCCTGTATGTCTTCCTGCACGTCCTCCTGCACGTATTCCTGCACGTCTTCCTGTATGTCTTCACGTCCTCCTGCACGTATTCCTGCGGCTTCCTGTATTTCTTCCTGCACGTCCTCCTGCACGTATTCCTGCGTCCTCCTGTATGTCTTCCTGCGTCCTCCTGCACGTATTCCTGCACGGCTTCCTGTATGTCTTCCTGCACGTCCTCCTGCACGTATTCCTGCTCGTCTTCCTGTATGTCTTCCCTGCGTCCTCCTGCGTATTCCTGCACGTCTTCCTGTATGTCTTCCTGCATCCTCCTGCACGTATTCCTGCACGGCTTCCTGTATGTCTTCCTGCACGTCCTCCTGCACGTATTCCTGCACGGCTTCCTGTATGTCTTCCTGCGTCCTACTGCACGTATTCCTGCACGTCTTCCTGTATGTCGTCCTGCGTCCTCCTGCACGTATTCCTGCACGTCTTCCTGTATATCTTCCTGCGTCCTCCTGCACGTATTCCTGCACGTCTTCCTGTATGTCTTCCTGCTCGTCTTCCTGTATGTCTTCCTGCACATCCTCCTGCACGTATTCCTGCACGTCTTCCCTATGTCTTCCTGCGTCCTCCTGCACGTATTCCCTGCACGTCTTCCTGGATGTCTTCCTGCTCGTCTTCCTGTATGTCTTCCTGCACATCCTCCTGCACGTATTCCTGCACGTCTTCCTGTATGTCTTCCTGCACGTCCTCCTGCACATTCCTGCACGTCTTCCTGGATGTCTTCCTGCTCGTCTTCCTGTATGTCTTCCTGCGTCCTCCTGCACGTATTCCTGCGTCTTCCTGTATGTCTTCCTGCGTCCTCCTGCACGTATTCCTGCGTCTTCCTGTATGTCTTCCTGCTCGTCTTCCTGCACGTCCTCCTGCACGTATTCCTGCATATTCCTGCACGTCTTCCTGTATGTCTTCCTGCTCGTCTTCCTGCACGTCCTCCTGCACGTATTCCTGCACGTATTCCTGCACGTCTTCCTGTATGTCTTCCTGTTCGTCCTCCTGCACTTGCGTCTTCCTACTCGTCCTCCTGCACCTACACGTCTTGCTGCACGTCTAACTGCACGTATTCCTGCTCGTCCTCCTGCACCTGCACGTCTACCTGCACGTCGTGGATGACTGACAGCCTCAACAAGGCCTCGTCACTTGTCGTGGGTGGAGGCCAGGTTTCTGAATGACTGGCTCTATGCAGTTTTTACTTACTTGTGAATTATATCTTTTTAGTTTGAAGAGGGAGGAGAGGTGGAGTGGGGAGGGAGGGAGAGGAGGTGGGAGGGAGTGGGGAGGAGGGGGAGAGAGGATGGAGACTGAAGAAAGGAGAGAGAGAGAGAGAGGAAGAAGGGATGGAGGTGGTAATGAGGGAGGAAAGGAGGAAGAGAGAGGGGCAGAGTTCAAAAGGAGAGAGAGAGAGAGAGAGAGAGGATTCCTATCTTTTAATATACACATTTTAGGGTGACATTGTAACCCCTAATTTAAGGAATGAGGGTATTGCTGCCTTGTATGTTAAAGATGTAAGGGAAGGGGCCTCCGTTACGTCTTAATTTAATTTGATTTGTCCGTTTTGAGGACGAAAGGTAAGGATGATAAAGTGATTAAAGGGTGATAGAGTGATTAAGGGTGATAGGGTGATTAAAGGGTGATAGGGTGATAGAGTGATTAAAGGTAATAGGGTGATTAAAGGGTGATAGGGTGATAGAGTGATTAAAGGGTGATAAGTGATTAAAGGGTGATAGGATGATTAAAGGGCGATTGGGCGATTAAAAGGTGATAGGGTAACTATATTCTTCCTTTCCTCTCTTTTCTTCTCTCTGTCTTCATGTATTTTTTCTTCTCCTCGACAAAGAGATAAACAAAATAATAAGATAAACTGAAGCAGAATACCCAGGTAAGACAAAGGTGACGAATGAGATAATTAGAATAAAAGAAAATCCTCAGGTGATCCCCCAAAAAAAAAAAAATCACGTGAATCAATTAGTCAGTAAGAAAGGGTTAGATAAAAGATAATGATGAGGAATCTTAAGAAATGAGGAAATGATAAGACGAATTATTGGAAGAGAATATTTAAAGAACAATGAATAACATAAGATTTAAAATATTCCAATAATACTTAGAAAATATTTGAATAAATTTTGGGGAGAAATATGAAGAAAAACATTAAAAGAAGAGAAAAGACCAGTCCATCGTCATGTTTGGGAGGTGAAGACGAATATCTCTTTCTCTCTCTCTCCTCATCCTCTCCTCTCTCTCTCTTCTTCTTCTCTCTTCTCCCTTCTCCTCCTCCTCCTCCTTCTCCTCTGACCCTCTCCTCCTCCTCTTCCTTCCTACCTACCCTCCTCCTCCTCCTCCTCCTCCTCCTCCTCCTCCTCCTCCTCCTCCTCCTCCTCCTTCTCCTCCTCCTCCTCCTCCTCCTCACCACCCTCTCCCTCCCCCTCCTCCTCCAACACTCTACGGACACTCCTCCACTCCTCTCATCACCACTTCATCAACTCGAATTCCAAAGAAAAAAAATAAAGAAGTCGAAAAGATAAAACAAAATATATAATAATACCAGACCATCAAACTGAACTGTGACACTTGATAGTTCACCGGGATGGATCTCTGCATTTCAGTGTCAACAGCAATATGAGAAGAGTGTCAAAAGTCCCTCTTATAACTTTGACACTGCAATGTGATAATTTCCTCACCCTCCCCCACTTCCCCTCATCCCTCACCTCATTCCTACTTTTTGGAGGGACGAGGGTGGAAGAAATAGTGGGTGGAGGGGTTAGGTGAGTGGGTGGTGATTATGAATTTCAATTTTCATTTTCATTATCAGTATTTACCTTTGTGTGTGTGTATGTGTGTGTGTGTGTGTGTGTGTGTGACAATGACGCAGATAGTTGGTTGAATTACAGTTTGTCATTGTGGCCGGGTTGGTAACAGGATGAAGGACCTGATGTCTAAAAAAATATATGTAGCCTATATATCTCACTCGTCTCTCTCTCTTCGTTGCCGGATGTAAAACTGTGAGTGTGACGAGAAGTGGGCTAATATTTATACTTTATGTCCATCTGGCTTGTACGTGGCGATGATTAATGAGTGATGGATATTCGAATATATTTCTCCTCCCTCTCTCCCTCCCCCCCTTACTTCCTTCTCTCTCTCTCTCCCCTCCTCCTTTACTCCTCTCTGCCTCTCTCTCTCTTCCTCCTTATCCCTTTCAGACTCTTCTCCCTGCCTATCTCCGCCTTTATTCTTACCTCGCTTTCTTCCACCACTTAATCTCCTTTCCTCCTTCTCATCCTCCCTCCCATGAAACACTGGAAATGTCTTCTTTATACACACACACACACACACACACACACACACACACACACACACACACACACACACAGAATAGCTTTGTGCCATCTCTGAATCCTTGAAATGATTCATTAAATAAACTGAAAGCCTCAGAGATATTTAGGTAAACAGACAGACAGACAGACAGACAGAGAGAGAGGTGATTATCTGCTCCTTCTTTCTCTCTCAGCACCTGAAATGTAGTACATAAAAGGCCTTTTGTTGAGTAGATACATTTGTTTTCTCCTGACCCACTTTAAAAGGAAGTGATGGAATGTTTACGTCTTTCCTCCCGTATTGGCTCGCTCGGCTCGGTTCTCCTCTGACTCGGTTCTTCTCTTCTCTTCTCTTCTCTTCTCTTCTCTCAAATGTCCAAGACAACACCTGGAGGTTATATATCCAAGTACTTAGCTTCTTCACCAATATTCAAGTTAATACCTGAGGAGAGAGAGATGTTGGGATATTGCTCCTCTTTGCCCTCCCATACCTGAACTAACACCTGATAATTAGATATTTGATTAGTTGCTCCCATTCTCCACCATTTTGGATAAACACCTGTTAGACATTTAAATATTTATCTCCACTACCCATCATCCAAGTCAATATTTAATAGAGATGTGTTGAAATATTTGCTACCTTCACCCTCCAACACCTGAGCTACTGTAACACCTGCAGGGAGATATCTGAATATTTGCCTCCCCCTCCTCAACCCAGCTACATGAGGCCGCCACCAGGGTCTACCTCGTCGACAATTAATCTAACTTTGAGCGACAACTTTTTCGAATATCCTAAATTCTCGTTCTAGCTCACCTACATCATTAAAACCCTCTCGCAAAATCCGATCACATGTTTCAAAATTACTAAAAGTAATTAAAGTTTGGAAGGATGCCAATTTGTGATCTGGAGTTAGTCTAGCGTAGGATAAGAGGAGGGAGGGAGGGAGAGGAAGGGATGGAGGGATGATGGGAGGTAGGGAGGGTAGGAAGAGGAGAACCTTCGTCAAATTGGCCATAACTCGTGTTTTGTCCAGAATTTTACCATCATTTGCATTGTTAACATGTTAATTTGGAAAGTGGCTGGGAACGTGTGTCGAACTTTTCTCTACACAAACTAAATATTATTGTTGTTGTTGTCTGTTACTGTTAATTACAATGTTTTGGTGGTGGTGAGATACGTGAAAGTTTATTGAGCAGTACATATGTTTTTTTCTAGTGTGGAAGAGTAAATGGGACACTCAAATACTAAATTGAATTATTGCTTCGTAACTCCCGGTGAGGTGTATATATATTTTGTTATAGCTTTGCAACAGGAATTAACAGAGTGGGAAGTAGGACGGAACCAATGGGTCGATTAAGAAGTCAGCTTAGGAGTTACAAGGTGGCATGATATTTTTATTGTAGTATGTGTGTGTGTTTGTGTGTGTGTGTGTGTGTGTGGTGTGTGGTGTGTGTGTGTGTGTGTGTGTGTGTGTCTTTGTGTGTGTGTGTGTGTGTGTGTGTGTGTGTGTGTGTGTGTGTAGTGTTTTAATTGGGTTAAAAATTACTCACCAGCTATGAACGCCAGAAATGAGCACCTGAAGTTTGAATAACAGCCAGAGGTGACCTTGTGTTGGGTTGGTGGTATAGTTCTGAAGGAAACAGGTGACCCAGTTACACGTTATTTAAATGCTAAACAACCGATTATTCTTATTATTATTAGTAGCAGTAGTAGTAGTAGTAGTAGTAGTCGTAGCAGTAGTATATTGGCTAAGGTGTGGCTATTGGGGAGGCTGGAGGCCACGGTTTAAAAACGGTTGGAGAGTCATCTTCAGCACTATCAAGTTTGGTCCCGTAGCAGTGATCTCTGCACTGCCATTGCCGCCCTGCAGATTTTTTCGTTTGGGTTCACTCCATAGCCTTATACCTACAAGGTTAATCCACAAGGCAGCAGGGCGGTGGTTGGTAGGCGCCAGGTCGTGTCCACATGCCTGCTAGCCTATGACCGTCCTTTTGGGGCCCACTGCTACTCCAAGATCCTCTGCTGATCTAGCCTGGGGCCACTAGGCACCCAGTTACCGTGTGTTGCTACGAGGAGGCACAGCAGGAGTCTTGATGATGAGGAGGCTGTGTACTGGCAGGGGAAGACTTATGCAAGTTACTTTCCTGTTCGCCATGAGGGCTAGCCAGCGGCGGCTGAAAGCGAGAGGGAGCAAGCAGTGCTTGCACCTTAGCACTAACCTAATGCTGCCACACTGGACTCATTTCACACACACACACACACACACTTTATAAATAGTGTGTGGTAAGCCTTGTTTCACAGCTTCGTTCTTTCATCCTCGACAGCATTAGAGACATAGGTAAACACGACCTCACAACCTTCCTGGAACTGTTTTCTCTTATTAGATTATAAACCTCCATTGAACACTATTTTAAGAACAATTTAGTGATTAAAGTGGAGTAATCAGATAATATTTCAACACATATAATAGAGAATTTACACGTATTAACAGGTATTTAGGGGCAGTTGAATAGTATTTACTAAAACCAAAAGTGAGGGTTCATTTACCTCGCTCAGCGTAATTAATATATCGTTTAATTCAGTGGAAACTTTTGCAGTAAATTTCATTGGTAATAAATAATCTTCCGTGGAAATTAAAGTAATTCATAGCAATGTTTTTTTCTAAATATTTTTGTAGTTTTGTAGATGATATTGTTATTTGACTGTATCTCTCAAAACTCTAATTCAATAATTTAACTTTCGGTGAAGTGTTAAATAGTTTAACTCCGAACCCCTGTAACACGCATACTGACTAATGGATGCCCCTCGTGTGAGGATGGCCAGCAAGGGCCACCTTGGCGTGAATTTGTTTAGGTGTAGAAGCTGTCGCCAAGACAACCACATCCTGAGTTAACGAGCTGCATGACCAAGTGTTAAGAATAGTCCAAAAAGCCCGGACAACTTGCCAACTGCACTGGCTAACCATTACCCCGGAATACGATCGCAAATCGATTAACATCCAGGTTCCCATTACTGCTGGGTAGACAGAGGCAAATGGCATAAAGAAACTTGCCCATAGTTTCCACCCTGCCCGCGTCGCTCGCCAATACATACATACATACATACATACATAAACATGCACAAACACAACACACACACACACACACACACAACCACACACACACACTACACATCCTGACCACCGATGGGTCAAGACGTACCTGGCGCTCCTCTGCAGCAGCCAGTTCAACTGTTATTTGGCCCATACCAACCCTCCCTGAACCCTCCTCCCACCGAATACAATGTTCTCGCCAATTATTTTATTAAGGAAATGAATGGAACCAGTGTTGAATAGTGGTGAACAGTGCTGTCAATAAAAACACCCCAACAGTAACAGCTGAGTCGTACCCAAGCACCTTCACACAGTGAGGTCCCAGGTACCCAGTGATAACTGCCCCTGAGACTCAACAACACCAGCTATGTGTTAATCCGTCCACGATAAGACACCGCACCTCACCACTTGAGTGAGGTCCTGACACCAGACCACGTGGTGTCCCCATGATACTACGACATCACGTAGTGAATGAGTTGCTACAGAATTATGTGAGGTTCCTCATAACTACTACACCACGTCAGGTCCTTCATAACAACATCTGTGAGGAATTACTACACCATGATGCCCTCATAACACCATCTATGAGGGAGTTACTACACCGTGTCTGCTGTTCAACACTTCAGCGCACAAGATCTACGTGACCTCCACTAAACATTAATCTGTATGTTCACTGTTTGTTCCTTTATTTTCTAATGAAACCTTTTGTTAAACCACCAATGTATGTAATAAGTCATTTATGTCCAATGTATATTTTCTGCCTTCGCTCAGAACTAATAAACCGTTAATTATTATATATATATATATTATTATTAATATTATTATTATTATTATTATTATTATATATTATTATTATTATTATTATTATTATTATTATAAATATTATTATTATTATTATTATTATTATTATTACACACACACACGAGATAATTATAATCCTCTGTGGTAAATAAAACACTCGGTGCAGAGCCTCCGATCACCAGGTTCACATCATCTGACGAAACACTAGTCTCTAACTTTACCTTCACATCACCAAGTTCTCCTGATGTGACCAGACTCATAGTGGCCACTTCCCATCCTCCGATTGTCACACTCTACGTTATCTGACACCAGCTGATTACCTCCACCCTGCCGGACTCAGCTCTGATCAACAACCAAATGGAGTTTTAATCAGAGTTAAGACGATCACTTAAAAGAAGGAGCAACTTTGATCGGGTTTTATTGGCAATTAATTAAGGAGATTTTCTGAACAGTTGCCGAAGAAAAACCATTATTATGTAAATCCTCAGAGGGATTAACGAAAAAAACCTATTGAAGGACTGATTGTATGTAAATGTTGTTGAGGGATTAATATTTTTAAGAATTTTTATTTAAATTTTGCGGGGGCATTTTTCCTTTAAATTTAGGGTATTCATTTACGAGGACTAAACCTTATTCAATCAATTATTATTACTATTATTATTATTATTATTACTGTTATTGTTGCTGCTTTTGTTGTTGTTGCTGTTATCACTATATGAGTGAGTGGAGTGAGTGAATGAAACTGGAGAACGAACAGTATGAGAAGAAGAATATCAGAGATTTCATAGTTTATTTCTGACGAGAGACCAAATAACTATCTCCGTTTATTTTCATTTTGTTTTTATTTCATATACGCTACTTATCATTACTTATTTACCTTTCAGATCATAATGGGAATCGAACCCTGACCTGGGAATGAATACTCTGATCTACGAAGAAAACAAAAAACATAATGATATCCTTCCCCACCATCCTACCCACTCATCGTACCCACTCATCTTGCCCACACACTCACCCCCTTTCCACTGGACTCTGCCCACCTCACCCAACTCACCTTATCCACTCAACCCACCCACTACTCCACCCTACCCACTTATTCTGCCCACGCCTACCCACTATTCTGCCCACCACCCTACCACTTATTCTGCCCACTCACCCCATCCACTTATTCTGCCCACTCGCCCTACCTATTCATTCTGCCCACCACCCCACCCACTTATTCTGCCCACTCCTCACCACCATTCTGCCCACCACCCCACCCACTTATTCTGCCCACTCCCTCACATCTCCCCACCCACCCACTTATTCGGCCCACTCCCTTCTTATTCTTTGCCCACCACCCCACCCACTTATTCTGCCCACTCCTACCTCATTCATTCGCCCCTCACCTACCCACTTATTCTCCACCACCCTACCCACCATTCTGCCCACTCACCCCACCCACTTATTCTGCCCATTCGCCCTCTCATCATTCGCCCACCACCCACCCACTTATTCGGCCCACTGCCTTATTCAATTTTGCCCACCTCACCCCACCCACTTATTCTGCCCACTGCCTCACCTATTCATTCTGCCCACCTCACCCCACCCACTTATTCTGCCCACTGCCCTACCTATTCATTCCTGCCCACTCACCCTACCCACTTATTCTGCCCACTCACCCTACCTATTCATTCTGCTCTGCCCTGCCCCTCTGCCACTCACTCTGTCCTTTATATATAATTATTGATCAAATTGCACCTAATCAGCCTTCCCTTTTCCCTCCTACCCCCTCCCTAACTCAAGCGTTATACACCCCTTCCTCTTTTCTCTTCCTCTCTCCTTCTTTTCCTCCTCTCTCTTCCTTCCTCTTTCTCTTCTCATCTCAATCCCTTCCTCTTAAAGTTAGGTCTATATGCTTCTCGTAGTCTCTTCTCTCCTTTCTACTTCTTTTCCTTCTCCTCCTCTTCCTTCCGTTCTTCCTTCGTCTCTTTTTCCTCCCCATCCCTCGTCTCATTACCTTTCCTCCCCTTTTCTCTTATTCTCCTCTTCCTCTCCTCCCCATCCTCCTACATCCCTCTCCCTCCTCCTTTAGTGTTTCCTCTTGGTCTAGTTGCTGGAGATTATGGTAATAAGACAATATTCATGCTAATTTCGCCTTAAAATACCCAGACCATGAAATATATAATCCTTACATTTTGATGATGACGCCGTTGACGACACCAGGCCTCTCCTGCCGCGGCTGTGGGAGGTAGAGAGGTGTGGATGGAGGTCGGTCGTGAAGAAGGGTTGGGGAGGAAGGAGGGAGGTAGTCTGATGATGGGGAAGGGGAGCAAGGAAGGAGGTAAGTGGCATGGGAAGTGTGAGGGAGGTGTAGAAAGGAGGGAGGGAGAAGTGAATGATGATGGAGAATGGAGTGTAATTTAGGAGATGGGTGAAGGAAAGAGAGGAGACAAGAAGAAAGAGAACAAGTTAAAGGAGATGAAAGAATGGGAGTGAAGAGGAGGGCAGTGGGAGAGTGTGAAAAAATGATGAGATGCAAAGGGGAATGGAGAGAGAGAGAGAGAGAGAGAGAGAGAGAGAGAGAGAGAGAGAGAGGCAAAATTTAAAAGAAAAATAGAGAACTGAGAAACAAAAAAAGAGGATGAAAGAGGAAAAAAAGTAACCGTAAAAATGAGATTGAGAAAAAGTGTAACAGACAGACAACCTCTCTCTCTTTAACGTCTCCCATCAGAAAAAACTAAAAATTACAGAAACACGACTAATTTACTGAATCTGTTTCCTTTTAACAGCACTACACAAATAATCGGATTTTGTTACCGACCCCCACCCCAGAAAAAAGACACAAAACGCAAGCAAAAAGAATTACAGTCAATATCACTAAAGGGTGAACAAAAATGTAAATAAACGAATGAATGCAGAAAAATACTAAACTTAATTAAAAAGTCGCTTTATATATATTGTATATATATATATATATACTTCATTTTTAGTCCTATAACACCGGACTTTGAACATATAATCAACGACCTCACCAGCAAAGAATCGAACCCTCGACCTACTGGGTGTGACAAGGAACGCTTACGGCAGGCCACAAGGACACTAAAAGCAGTTCTAGACTCTGTCATATTTCACACAAAGCCTGTTCATCGAGCTGATGGCGCCGTGAACCTCAATGGGAAACTGCCCGTGCCTCTTATGTGGTGTCAGTAGCATTTTCATACCAGCTGACCGGATCTCTATATTTGGGAGTAAGGAATGGGGGTTGAGGAGGAGGAGTCAAAGTGGGTGATGGAAGGAGAGGGAGTGGGTGATGGGGAGAAGAGGCGGAGGGATAATGGAGGAGGAAAGTGGGAGCGGGTGATGGGAGTGGGTAATGGAGGATGGGAAGGTGGAGGGAGTGGGTGATGGGGTGGGAATAATGGGGTAAGCAGAGGGAATGGGGAGACTGATGAGGAAATGGGTGATGGGGTAGGCGAAGACAAGGGTGGATAACAAAAGACAAAAATACTTTAATAATGGACTGAACAACAACAAACACAATTTAATAATGGAGAAATGTCAAGTTCTGAAACAGGGATATAAAATATTTGAACCAGCCATCAGCTCAAGGACGTACACCTGCAGACAGACAGACTAACAGGTAAGGATAACAGGAGACCTTAAACTAGGTTCTATAAAGGAGTAATCTTGGCTGACATAAATTTAATAATTAAACCATCTATTCAAGAAAGAAATCGTAATAAAAAATTTGAATTAAAGTTATATTTTTTGGGGATGAGGACAAAAGTCAACATTAGATTTGATATATAAACATAGATTTGAGAAACAAATTACCAATAACTTCCTAAGTCAATCACTGGGAAGTTACACACATACAGTAGGTGGAACAGTCACGCTGGGAAGGTTCACACATACAGTAGGTGGAACAGCACGCTGGGAAGGTTCACACACACAGTAGGTGGAACAGTCACGCTGGGAAGGTTCACACATACAGTAGGTGGAACAGTCACGCTGGGAAGGTTCACACACACATACAGTAGGTGGAACAGTCACGCTGGGAAGGTTCACACCACATACAGTAGGTGGAACAGTCACGCTGGGAAGGTTCACACATATTAACTCGAACGATAAAAGAAAATAAATGTGAATAAAGAACTATGTGACATTACTGATGTTTCTGAGTTTAACCCCTTTTGTGCAGTGTCGCCTCTGAGCTAAATAAAATCATCTGATGTTAGGCAAATAAAATACTCAAAGTGGCGTCAGTAGTGAGGATATAGGGAGATGGTCTACTAATGAGGATATAGAAGGTTAAATCACAAGAGAGATAAACACTGTACCATGGTGATATATATTTTGTCAAAACTGATTAAAACAGAAATATTTACTTACTACTATTATGCGAAAACATTTTTATTATAAATCTGCATGATTAGTGCCATATTATAACTAATTTTACAGATTATTATTATTATTATTATTATTATTATTATTATTATTATTATTATTATTATTGTTGTTGTTGTTGTTGTTGTTGTTGTTGTTGTTGTTGTTGTTGTTGTTCTTTCAAACATACTTATTTTTCTTATAATAATTCCTGTAATATTTCCCCCCAAAACTGATATTTAATTTTTTTCGTGTTCGTTTAAGATAAAAATTTAAGACATTATAAATAACTGTCAGTTTAATTATCACTGCTGGTCGTCTAATAAGAGATTATTAACAACAACAACATATTATATGCCGTCTCCCAAAACTCAACATCTATAATATTTTATGTTCGCCGACACCAGTTTTGTATGGTCAATGTCTTATCTGTTAATATTTTAGTTAATGACCTGAGCGCATAACCAACCTCTCTGAGTGTTTAAAGACCTTAGTTGTAAAAATGAAGTTATACATTATAATACTAACAAAGTATTATTATTATTATTATTATTTTATTATTATTATTATTAAAATTTGTATTATTATTATTTTTTTATTAAAATTTGTATCATCATCATCATAATATTATTATTATTTATTATTATTATTATTATTATTATTTCTATTATTATTATTATTATATTTTATTATTATATATATATTATTATTAATATTTCTATTATTATTATTATTATTATACATATTATTATTATTATTATTATTATTATTATTAAAAAAATTGTTATTATTATTATTATTAGTATTAGTATTTATTATTATTATTGGTAGATAGATGGGTATCAATGGTATCAAAGGCATAAATAAGAAGAAAAGCAAATGGTAGCACTACACTCAGTAACCCGAACTGAAATGCAGACAACCGCTATGTAATAGTTAGAGGACACGGTACATCCCTGTAGAGTCCAATGATACAAGAGTACAAGAGGGAGGACTCTACATCTGGAGGCCAGGCTGTCAGGTGTGGAGGACAGTGAGCTGCCAACAGATACCTGAGGCCAGGCTGTGAGGTGGAGGACAGTGAACTACCAACAGACACCTGGAGGCCAGGCTGTGAGGTGTGGAGGATAGTGAAGTACCAACCGACACCTGGAGGCCAGACTGTGAGGTGTGGAGGACAGTGAACTACCAACAGACACCTGGAGGCCAGGCTGTCAGGTGTGGAGGACAGTGAGCTGCCAACAGACACCTGGAGGCCAGGCTGTCAGGTGTGGAGGTGCAGTACCATCATCAATCACCTAAAAACTTGTAGTACAACAAAGATCATCACAGGTAATCCTCCTGTCGGCAGATGTCTCAATTAGTATAATGATGAAGGTAGCTGATATATATATATATATATATATATATATATATATATATATATATATATATATAATATTAAAATAATAATAAAGGTTTCATTAATAGAGTTGCAGCCGGTGCTGGAAATATACAGACTTACATGTGTGTGTGTGTGTGTGTGTGTGTGTGTGTGTGTGTGTGTGTGTGTGTGTGTGTGTGTGTTTTGGAAATCATACACAATTAAGTTTTAAAACGCAACCAAAATAAGGAAACCATTTTGTTATTAGTATTATAACTCCACGATGGTTAGTGTTTATGTAGTGAAGTTAACTTAAGACGTTCTTCACTGTCTCATATAACCAAACTTACGATTAATTAGGTTGTTAGGTTAAATTAGGTTAGGTTAGGTTAGGTTTGGTTATTCACAAATAGTTTGTATTATGGTTCTGTCATTTGTTATAATTATGTGTACAGTAAATTGATTTGTTTGAAAATAATCAGAGCATTAAATATATCGCTATAGTGTAATTACCCCTAAAACATAGAACACATTTCTATCTATCTATCTCTATCTATCTATCTATCTATCTATCTATCATCCGTTGTCGTGTCTCTAGTGAAGAAGAAAATTCAACCTAACAATCTTTGTGAATCGGAGTCCAGACGAGGCACTAGTGTACAGGGTGGTAACAACGCCCAGACGGCGCTACCACCACCCACCCATCCACCCACCCATCTCCCGGCCAAATGACGTGAATCGTAAATCGGATGCTGTCTCCTCTGATTGTCAAATGATCAAACCCCGTGATCACCCGAGTTGCAGTAGTGACGCTGCCTGATCACCGTTTATAGGAACGATCCAATCTCCTTTTATTTTACCATAAGCGAGAAAATGGCATTAAAACCCCTACTGGGAGAACTCGACTCTCTTCTATCTCATCACCACATCTGTGTTTCTTCTTCTTCCCTTCCTTCTCTCCTGACAAGCAATTTCCTCCTCTGCTTGCATGTACGTGTGTGATGTATGTGCATACATGTGTGCATATATTTGTACATGTATGTGTGTGTGTTTGTGTGTGTGTGTGTGTGCCAGGCAGTAGCATCCAACACTGGCCAAACACGGACTGAGTGATTGGCTGGCTGCTGCATGTTCCTTCATCAACTGCCTGTTGGCGTCTGGTCCCGATGGGTCGGTCTGAGTTCATAGGTCCATGACCCTCAGGTGGGCGGGGCTTAGGGGCGCGTGCATGATAGGCGCAGGCGGGGCTTAGAGAGGCGTGTGCATGGTAAAGGGTGAAGAGGAAGTGGAGGGAGGGAGGGGAAGGGAGAAGGAGGGTGGAAATGGGCGGGTTTAAACTATCTGGCACTTAACTGGTACGAGTGTCACTTGGGACTGGAGGCTGAGGTAGTCTTTCTTTGATTGGTATCGTCGGCAGCCCCATGTGTGCTGCCACGCCCGTTGTTATGGTTGTAATTTAGCTTCTGCTTTTGTTTTATCTCTCAGCTGAGTTACGATATTGGGTGTCGGGTGACGTGAGTGTGTAGGACGCAACAGATTGGGTGCTGTTGTTCAGGGAGGGCGTTGCAGTGGCGTAGGCGTGGTGAGGGGGAGAGTGGGCGTGGTGGAGAGGGAGGTGGGCGTGGTGAGAGGGAGTGTGGGCGTGGTGAGAGGGAGTGTGGGCGTGGTGAGAGGGAGTGTGGACGTGGTGAGAGGGAATGTGGCATGGTGATGGAGAATGTGGGCGGTGATGGAGAATGGGCGTGGTGATAGGGAATGGGCGTGATGGAGAATGTGGGCGTGGTGATGGAGAGAATGTGGGCGTGGTGATAGGGAATGGGCGTGGTGATGGAGAATGGGCGTGGTGATGGAGAATGGCGTGGTGATGGAGAATGTGGGCGTGGTGTTGCAGTGGCTGGGCGTGGTAAAGGGGAATGTGGGCGTGGTTTGCAGTGGCGTGGGGGTGGTAAAGGAGTGGGCGTGGTTGCAGTGGCTGGGGTGGTAAAGGGAGGTGGGCGTGGTTGCAGTGGCGTGGGGGTGGTAAAGGGAGTGTGGGCGTGGTTGCAGTGGCGTGAGGGTGGTAAGGGGTGTGGGCGTGGTGCCCCAGTGGTAAAGGGGTGGGCGTGTTTGCAGTGGCGTGGGGTGGTAAAGGGAGTGTGGGCGTGGTTTGCAGTGGCGTGGGGTGGTAAAGGGAGTGTGGGCGCGGTTTGCAGTGGCGTGGGTATGGTGTTGATGAGTATGGGCGTGAGGTTGATGGGTTTTGGCGTGACGTTGGTGGGTGTGATGTTTGTTGGTGGGGTTGTAATGTTTGTGGGTGAGAGTGGGAGTTGGTATGTTGTTGGTAGTGTGGTTGTGATGTTGGTGAATATGGTTGTGATGTTGGTAGTTATTGTTGGTGTTTGTGGTGCTAGTAGGTGGATGGTGGTGGGTGTAGTGAATGGTGGTAGTTGTAGATGTATTGTTGGTGGATGAGGTGGATGCTAGTGGGATGGTGATAGGTGGTGTTGGTGGTTGTTGTGATGGATGGTGGTAGGTGTGGTGTTGGTGGCTGTTATGATAAATGGTGGTAGTTGTGGTTATAGTGGTGTTATTGTTGTTGACGTTGTTAATAGCGAGACAGAAACATGGAACAGATAAACTCCCCTCACTCGATGACTCCAGGAAACCAGTTTAAATGGTCTTGCTAACTGGATCACTTTCAGCACCGTCTATATAAAGGCTCCATTTGAGGCGAAAGTCAGAGGAAATACAAAAAAGAACTCCATCACTTCATCTAACAATATTCCGGAGCGAATTCGACTCACAAAGGAAGACAAAAAAAAAAAAAGTAGAAAGGCGTCATATTCTCTGTCCCAATAAAATTCTTCATATGTTATATTTATATAAAATGAGTATTCACCTGAAGCGCTTGATTCTCTCCAATAGACTTCAATTTCACAAACAAATTTTATTTTAGTTTTGCGGAGTGTTGGAACCTGTCGGCCGAGTACTGCGAAAGACAGGTCAAACTTTTCCTCCGCCTTATATTTTTATCTATCTCTCTATCTACGGTAAGTGGCGGAGTCTTGTCTCCCCGTGGGCGTGGATTTAATTTCAGTAGGCCAATCAAAGCATCGGTGGGCGGGGCAAAAGAGGTACAGAAAGGGCGTGGGGAAATTTAATGGGCGGGGCTTAACACCATGGGGGTGGGGGAGTCGCAGGGTTGTCATTTATCATTTGATGGCGTGACACCTCAGGGTGAGCATCTTGTGTGGCGTCGCTGCCCGAGGATGTATGGGTTAATGGGCTATATGTAATAGGTGTAATGGGCTATGTAATATTGGTATCAGTGGGGTGAAATGGGCAAAAACTTGAAATGTGTTATTCATTCAACAGAACTATGTAATATGTGGAATATTATATAATAATAGGTGATGAGAAGCGCGTCCTAGCTGTTGTGTCAAATGAGTACTGTTAGCATGAACCCACAGGTGACGTTAACTTGAGATGAGTAAACAAACCCACATTACAGTAAATAAACATATCAAAACAAGACCCCTGCGTCCCTCACTGAGATCATCTCCAGCTGTGAGTATCAAGGAGTGAATGTTAAGTACCTCACGCTCAGGTAGGTGCACACAGGTACACCCTCATCAAACAGTGGGTACAGACCGCAGTAACATGGGGGAGGGCTGAGTCATAGACGTAAAATACACCTCCTTACGATCACAGATGAAGACCGTGGCAACATATGATCAGGTGAGGTTAGGTTAGGTTAGGTTGTGCTCTCATACCAGGTTTAATTACTAAGGTTCCTTCCCCAAGTTTCTAAAAAAATTACTTCATTTGAGTAACAACTTGTTTCCTTTATCAATTCTACAGCGTGATTTTTCTTCAGGTCAACTATTTACAATACACAGATTCAACAACAAATATGCGTTCCTGCTCCTTGCTGTCAAGACCTCTATTACAATCTGCACCTACATCACAACCTGCAAGTACACTGGTGACATAACAGAGAAGATCCCGACACAGGTGACTAACACGATAGATAAAGGCGAAAGTAATATGGAAACAGGAACTAGAAGCACTCGACTATAACAACAAGTTACCGTCTGGATTACTCTTCACCGTTCTCATATTAAACAAGACACAAATTGATTATTGATGGATATATAATATAGAAGCAACAAGTATATCCACCTGATTGGTAACATAAAATAAATTTTGGTTAATGTAAGGATGATAATTGATGGGAACTTATCAACATTTCTTATTGTTTGTCTTGATGGGTGTGCTTTGTGGTACTGGGATTGTGGTGGGTGTGGTTATGGTAGTGGGTAGTGGTGGGTGTGTGGTAGTGGGTAGTGGTGGGTGTGTGGGTGTGGTAGTGGTGGGTAGAGTTGTGGTAGTGGTGGATGTGGATGTGGTAGTGGGTAGTGGTGGGTGTGGTTGTGGTAGTGGTGGGTAAGGTTGTGGTAGTGGTGGGTGTGTGGTTGTGGTAGTGGTGGGTAGAGCTGTGGTAGTGGTGGAGTTGTGGTAGTGGTGGGTGTGGTTGCGGTAGTAGTGGGTGTGGTTGTGGTAGTGGTGGGTGTGGTTGTGGTAGTGGTGGGTGTGGTTGGTAGTAGTGGGTGTGGTTGTGGTAGTGGTGGGTGTGGTTGTGGTAGTGGTGGGTGTGGTTGTGGTAGTGGTGGGTAGAGTTGTGGTAGTGGTGGGTGTACATAGTTGTGGTAGTGGTGGGTGTGTGGTTGTGGTAGTGGGGGTATGGTTGTGGTAGTGGTGGGTAGAGTTGTGGTAATGGTGGGGTGTAGTTGTTGTAGCGGAGGGTAGGGTTGTAGTAGTGGTTGGTTTGGTTGTGGTAGTAGTGGGTGTGGTTGTGGTAGTAGTGGATGTAGTTGTGGTAGTGGTGGATAGGTTGTGGTAGCGGGAGGGTAGGGTTGTGGTAGTGGAGGGTGTGGTTGTGGTAGTAGTGGGTGTGGTTGTGGTAGTGGTGGGTAGGGTTGTGGTAGTGGAGGTGTGGTTGTGGTAGTAGTGGGTGGTTGTGGTAGTGGTGGGTAGGGTTGTGGTAGTGGTGGGTAGAGTTGTGGTAGTGGTGGGTGTGGTGTGGTAGTGGTGGGTGTGGTTGTGGTAGTAGTGGGTGTGGTTGTGATAGTGGTAGGGTTGTGGTAGTGGAGGGTGTAGTTGTGGTAGTGGAGGGTGTAGTTGTGTGGTGGTGGTGGGGTGTAGTTGTGGTAGTGATGGGTGTAATTGTGTTGGTGGTGGGTGTAGTTGTGGTGGGTGATGGTAATGGTGGGTGTAGTTGTGGTAGTGGTAGGTGCAGTTGTAGTAGTGGTGATGCCAATAAACAGAGAGACATTAAAACTATTGAAAGAGAAACATCCCCTT
>NW_024716703.1:1044114-1118289 GCF_018991925.1 Homarus americanus | reverse complement strand
ATACATAATATACATAGCATAATATAAATACAGCATACAGAATATACATACAGCATACACTGGGGAATTCGCGGGGTCGGCTACTCAGCGACAAACAGCGTTTGTAGGGGAGAAATCCACTACAATACAGTACAGACGTTCAGATGATCATTCCAATGCAGATGCTTTATCAAGGTTGCCATGTAGCGGATCAAATGATGGAGTAGAGCCTAAGGGTTATGCTGTAACCATGATGTCATGATCGTGATGACGGCTAACCTAAAAACCTTAAGGATTCATATTACGCTCAAACGTCCACAAAACCTTCTGAGTCCCCCAGTGGAAACGTCCCCCGTTTTCTCTGTTTCCTTGATGACGTCATCGAGAGGCCGTCTTTGTCTGAAGGAAACATTGAATATAATCCGCGGATTTCGTAGCAAGACGCTGTATGTTGGGACCTGTTGCCATCCAACCCTTTGTAATCAATTTAATTTTTGCTTTTGATAGCTCAGTCAGAGCATTGTTTGTGAAGATAATAGTAGGGAATGAAACTGAGTTCATAGTCTCAGTTTCTACTTCAGAGTGTACAGTAAAGTAATTCATCGAAATAAAAGTAGGTGGAATACCCTGACCTGGTTTGAGTGAGGGTGCCGCGGGCATTTCAACCGTTAGTAAGTGCTCGCCCCTTCACCCATACAGGTCCCTAACGCAGCCTAGGCCGTGGCTGTAGCGTGGATGTTGTATCCACTATGTCTGGAGAGATGTCCGAGGTCCAGTAGGATCAGTTATCTTCGTGAGACCCGACCGTCAGACGCTTCAGTACTTCCTATGGCCCCCATAGCTGGCCGCCTGACCCTAACGCTCGGCCGGCAAGGTGACCCCGGATCACCAAGCCACACACAACTACCAGCCCCCATCATTGGTGGATGAGTGTCTAACTCAGTAGGGCTATGGTGTGGTTGTGTTATTCCACTGGGATCTTCAGAGTTCGTTGGAAAGTACCCCATGGTGGCAGGACCCCATGGAGGTTGCTTGAGTGTCACTCCTGACGACTGAGTGTTGTAGTGGCAGTTGCCCCTGGTCTTAATGGTGCTAAGTTACTATAAGAGTTTATGTGTTATTGAGTATGTCCACCCAGTAATGGTGTGAGTGTTATAGAGTATGTCCACCCAGTAGTGGTGTGAGTATTTTGAGCCTGAGGGCATAGTACCAGGTTTCGTCTGTTGGTACATATATTCTTCTCCTACCTCCATTTTAATGTTTAAATAAATATTGTATTTGTATATTGTGTCTATTATTTACATACAGTATCTACCGTTATTTCTTCCCTTTTACTTGATACTATCATTACATATACCCACGAGCCTCCTCTCGTCACGCTACCAATGGTTGTAAGTATTAAAGTAAAGAAGATTGTTATAAGAGGCAAAGGCCCTTATAATGATAGCAGAAGATTTTCCAGTCACCTCCGGAATGATTGCTCATGAAACTAGGAAAGATGTTGTATTAGGAAGAGTCCTGGAGTATACACTAAATGGATGGCCAGAGATTTGTCCATCCTTAGACTTTCAACCGTATCAATTATCAGTAGAACAGGGATGTGTGTTGTGGGATATGAGAGTGTTAATCCCACAGTGTTTTAGAGGGCAAATTTTGAATGAACTGCATTTTGAACATCCCGGTATATGTGCTATGAAAGCACTGGCCAGAAGTTTTGTGTGGTGGCCTAAACTGGATGGTGAAATAGAAATGATGGTACGTGAGTGCTCTGTTTGTCAGAATGTTAGGAGTATGCCACCCAGCACACCTTTGAAAACCTGGAAATGGCCTACCCGTCCCGTCCAAAGAGTACACATTGACTTCTGTGATAAGGGAACAGACAAATTTCTTGTATTAATTGATAGTCATTCAAAGTGGATTGATGTTAAGCACATGTACAGTACTAATGCTGGTAGCACCATTGATGAATTAAGATTAATATTTGCCGAACATGGAATACCAGAGGAGGTAGTTTCTGACAATGGTCCTCCATTCCAATCATCAGAGTTTAAAAACTTCATGAGATTCAACGGTGTAAAGCATGTACTGACCCCACCCTATCATCCTGCCTCTAATGGCGCAGCTGAGAGATCAGTTAGAATTGTAAAGGAAGCACTTTCCAAGCAGGTAATTCAAGGAACTGTAGGAAAAAATATGAAACACAGACTAGCAAAGTTCTTACTCAGATACAGAACCACGCCACATAGTGTGACAGGATGTACTCCTGCAGAGTTAATGGTGAAGAGACAGTTGAGAACAAGATTAAGTTTAGTTAAGCCAAGTCTGTTTGAAGTTGTAGAGAGGAAACAAGCTCAACAAAAAATGTATCATGATAAGAGTTCCAGTGAAAGAGTGTTCAAGGTAAATGATAGGGTGAGAGTTAGGAACATGGCTAAAGGTTATGGTACTGTATATGCAAAGTGGATAACTGGTGTCATTGACAAGGTATGTGGATCTAGGACATATTTAGTGAAATGTGGTAACTCTTTGAGATATGTTCATGTGGATCACATCATTCAGGCACATGACGAGATGAATGTAGCACTAGGACATGATGATAAACTTGACACAGTTTCAGATGATCATCATCATGATGATGTCAAAGATGATGTTTCCCAGCATCTACTCACTGTGTCAACTGATTGTAGTGATGATATGTCTGTCACTGATAATGCACAAAGTGCAAGTGAAACCCCTGTAAAACTTGATGGAGGGAATAGTCCTAGAAGATCAAACAGAGTTAGGAGACCTGTAATTAAATTAGACCTCTAATTATCTGAATTGTGAACAGGCCTTTCAAAACTGTGTAGTTAGGAAGTTATATTTGTTGTGTTCTATTCCCTTCTTCCCTGCCATATGTAATTCTGTAAGTTTTGTTTATTTAGGATTTGTAGCAGCCATGCTCTCTTTTGAAAAGGAGAAATAGTGTTTTATATATATATATATATATATATATATATATATATATATATATATATATATATATATATATATATATATATATATATGTTTTTATGCTGCCTTTATTGAATATATATATTATATATTATGTTACTTCTTACCAAAGTTAGAAAGTGTTTAGGCTTGTGTAAACACGAAATGTGTTAGGCACGTTGTAACGAAGAAGAGAGAATAAACGCCCAGCCAGACCGACTATACTTACAATGGCGTTTTATATATATATATATATATATATATATATATATATATTGTAATCAACGACCTCACCAGCAAGGAATCGAACCCTCGACCTACTGGGTGTGACTAGGGAACGCTTACCGGCTAGGCCACAAGGACACTAAAAGCAGTTCTAGGCTCTGTTATATTTCACACAAAGCCTGTTCATCGAGCTGATGGCGCCGTGAACCTCATTGGGAAACTGCCCGTGCCTCTTATGTGGTGTCAGTAGCATTTTACCGAATCCAGCTGGTATGAAACGCGAGGTATATATATATATATATATATATTGTATGTACAATGCAGTGCTTGGGAGTTGCTGTGTGGTGAGAAGCTTGTTGAGAGGAGGTCTTGTCTGTTTGAGAGCGTTGAACAGAATGACCTTCACGATGATTTTATTTTATTTTTATTTTTTAGTTTATTGGGCACCCCCCTACATCCTGTGCAAGGTGAAGTGCAGAAGCATTTACAGCGCCCATCTGGGAAGCATGCTAAGTTCATGCTTGCCTTTATGTCTCATGAGTTAAAGGCGTAGAAGCCTGAAGGGTCATAGGTTTTTTGTCAAGGGCGTAGAAGCCTGAAGAGTCATAGGTTTTTGTCAGCAAGTTATGGGAAGCTCCAACAACTTTCCCTGAATACGAATTCGCAACTTTTCGATTTACAACAGGTACCTACTTTACTGCTAGGTGAACAGGGACCAAGGCGGGCTAGGAAGTATCCAAACAGCTTTCCACCGGCCCGTGAACCGAACCCGTGACTTCTCGCTTGTGAGGAAAGAGCGGTACCTCTCTACCACCGGCGCCCCATCTTCACGATAATGATGATGATGAAGTAAAGTGGCAAATGACTTTGTCCTGGAAGAGGAGAGGAGAGAGAGAAGGAAAGCATAGAAACGGGAAGTAAAGTAGTAGGGGGTGATAGCAGGTGGGCTGTCCACGTAGCTGAGAGGAGTTGATAGGTTGGGGTGGTGGCCACACAGCAGATGCCCGCCTGCTCAAGGGAGGCAGGTGGAGGGGGGGGGGGAGCTAAGCTAGCTAGGCATTCATTAGTGTTAGTGTTAATGGGTGTTAATTTATGTTTGTTGAATGGTGGTGTTATTTGTTCACATATATGTGTAAAGTGTGTTTTGTTCTATGTTAGCATGGAGGCTCTTGAGCCACCAGCTGTGTGTTTAAGGAGTTCCTTCTTCTTTTAGCTGGGAGCATACTGTGTCCTCCAACTCTTCAAGTTTGCTACAGATTCTCTGGGCTTGGCTGTGTGTATGTGTGTTCGATATTGCATAATTCGCGAAGTTCTTGTATTTTGGTGGTGTATGGGGGGGAGTTGCTTTGTTTTGTACTGATTGAAGTTTAAGTTGGCTGGTTTTGCTGATCGTGCTAATTGGTATTGGTGGATACTCCAGGTGGGGGTGGACAAGTGTTTTGAATAGGTGGAGCGGAATTTTGGTTTCAATTTTTGCTAAATCTTCGTAGTTTCGTGAGTTGTGATTGGGCAAGCGTTTTACGTTGTGTTATGTGTTTTGCTATGCCTGTTCTTGTTATTGTGAGTCCCAGAATTTTGCCTTCGTTGGAGTATTGTAGAGGTACGTTGTTGACTGTGATTGGTGCTGGGTTTATTTTGGCAATGTGTATGATCTTTAGTTTCTGTGTATTGGCTTGTATTTTCCACTTCTTTTTTTCATATTCGTTGATTTGCTCGATGGCGTGGGGTGTTTTTCGTGCCATCATCTGTTTGCCCTTGCCTGGATGTCGGATGATTTGGGTGAAATCATCAGCATAAGCTATGTATTCTCCGTGTGTAGGAGGTGGCATGTCCGCCGTGTATATTGTGTAGTGTTGGCGAGAGGTTACTTCCCTGTGGTACTCCGCTGTTTAACTTGATGCTTGGGCTAATGTGGTTACCAATGATAATATTGGCCTCTCTATTGTCAAGGAAGTTACAAAGAAAGGAAGTAAAGTTGTTGGGAAGTTCTTGGGTGGTAATTTTGTATTTGAGCCCGAAGTGCCAGACCTTGTCGAATGCTTTTGCTACGTCCCTTAATATTACTTTACATTTGTAGTATCTTACATGATTTAATGGGAGAATGAGAAGCCACATGCTGACTCTTACTCAGGGCGCTTATTGTTGTTGTTATGTACCACGTGCCTAACACATTCGTGATTACACAGGCCTAAACACATTCTAACTTTGGTAAGAAGTAGCATAATATATAATTTATATATAATCAATAAAGGCAGCATATAAACATGCACATATATAACACTATTTCTCCCTTTCGAAAGAGAGTATGGCTGTTACAAATCCTAAATAAACAAAACTTACAGAATTACATATGGCAGGAAAGAAGAGACTAGAACACAAGAAATATAACTTCCCGACTAAACAGTTTTGAAAGGCCTGCTCACAATTTAGATAATCAGAGATCTAATTTCATTACAAGTCTCCTAACTCTGTTTGATTTTCTAGGACTATTCCCTCCACTAAGTTTTACAGGGGTTTCACTTGCACTCTGTGCATTATCAGTGACAGACGTATCATCACTACAGTCAGTTGACACAGTGAGTGGATGCTGGGAAACATCATTTTTTATCTCATCATGATGATGATCATCTGCAACTGTGTCAAGTTTATCATCATGTCCCGGTGCTACATTCATCTCGTTATGTGCCTGAATGATGTGATCCACATGAACATATCTCAAAGAGTTACCACATTTCACTAAATATGTCCTAGATCCACATACCTTGTCAATGACACCAGTTATCCACTTTGCATGTACAGTACCATAACCTTTAGCCATGTTCCTAACTCTCACCCTATCATTTACCTTGAACACTCTTTCAATGAAACTCTTATCATGATACATTTTTGGTTGATCTTGTTTCCTCTCTACAACTTCAAACAGACTTGGCTTAACTAAATTTAATCTTGTTCTCAACTGTCTCTTCATCATTAACTCTGCAGGAGTACATCCTCTTTTTTTCTTTTTTTTATCCTCTTCGCCACTGATCGGCTTGTTAGCCGCTTGGGCGATCGGTCACGTCTCTGATTACTTTTCCTTTTCATTTATCTTCTTCACCAAAAGATCAGCTCGCTAGCCGCTCGGGCGATCGGTCACGTCTCTGTCACGCACTGTTGGCAAATACTGGGCATGCACCGGCTCTTAAATGTACAGTCACGTTCAAGATTCTTCAAGCACTGCTGGAGACAGCTGGCAACTCAAGGCCGTTTGTTTACTATACTACGTAGAAAAAATTATGACTGAATGCAAAAGTGATCGGTGATTGGTTACTTAGTTCCCCGTTGCTTAATTAATGGTTGGGCTTTGTTGTTTCGCATTATATTATGCCTTTCTGCTAGTATATACCGTTAATTTGATTTTAAAATGGATAGAGCAATGAGCCAACCTATATGAATTTATATTTAGATAAATAAACATAAGTAAAAATCGGTAAGTATGTTAAAGAACATCATGCATCGGGCACAGCTGTGTGCAGGTTGTGTATGAGGTTGCCTGTTTATCATTAATTTATACTAATATTGTCTTCAAACGTTTAATCCCTTTCGGGTAATTAATCCAGTTGTATGTAACCGATGCTAAACAAAACTTCTTTCTAAAGACACTGATTTCTTGCAACACAAACTGCTGTTTTATTTCCCTGTGTGTGCGTGTGTGCATGTGGAGTGTGTGTGTGTGCACATGTGGAGTGTGTGTGTATGTGTGTGTGTGTGTGTGTGTGTATTTAATAATGACGTTGTTCAATTGAAGGTGATGGTAAATAATCTTATGAACATCCGTCTGATGGTGTGAATTAGTACTGTAGCATATGCCTAATACTTTTACAAGCCATTATCTAGTAATATCATTGTCATTCCAAGACTATGAATATTGTAAGCAGCAAATGGCATCTCTATTGTTGAATGACTCTTTGCGCCCCCCCTAAATCCTTGTTTCTGAATTGTGTCGATTACGTCACGTTTAGTCTGGTGTTTTTAAAAAAAATATATTAAATTTTTTTCCAAAAATGTGTATGATGTATTATAAATTTGTATCTTATTTATTTATTTATTCCTTTATTTTTTATAAATGCATAATAAATATAAATATAACGCTGACGTTATTGACGGGAAGGTGGGGGAGACAGCGTGTTGTCAGCGCTGACTACCCTTCCACTCCCTCAATTGTAGAAGGACTCTGCCAACATGGAATACCTCACTCAGAAAATCACTGAATGTGGAAGAATAATCTGCATGAAAGAGGCTGGGTTTTCACCCACTGAAATTGCAAGAGAATAGGGTTTTTCTCGGTCAACTGTATATTATTGGATTAAGCTATGGGAAGAGGAGGGAAGTTTAAAGGACCACCACAGGACGGGAATGCCGCGCAGAACAACACTTGCACAAGTTGAAGCCATCAGGAATTTTGCTGAGGCCAACCCCTTCATGACTTCATTTTCAATAAGAGATGATCTACAATTAAATATTTCCCTTTTAACAATCAGGCGAAGACTTCACGAAGGAGGCATTCACCATAGCTACGGTTCACTTGTTCAACTCATGTCTTACTCATAGACAGTGGAAAGTTACAGGGTGGTGAATCTGAATTTAAAATCAGATGTAAGAACCCATTTATATAATATGTTCTGTTGATGAGACAGGGGCCATTACATCGCTCAGTCACCTACCAGCCGAGCTACGTGAGGCCTAAATAAGCTCACAGAGTACAGTACATCCTAGACAACCCTAACCATGTTATAAACAGAGGTGTAGACACTAAGCTGGGGATTCTACTACCGTAGGGGTATTAGCTACAACAGGGGACCTAAACTTTAGTGTCTTACGGGTTAATATGTTATGAGCAACGTTCATTTTGGATGACACTGCCTTATAATAACAGAACAGAAATATAATTCCCCAAATTAACATAATTGAGGGAAATATAAGGCTTGGTATGGCAAATTCCCGTGATAGATAAAATGGCAAATTATTACTCAAATCAGCAAAATGTGTCTCTTTCAAGAATGCTCGAACTTTTTATTTCTCTGAAACAATTTGAATATCCTTTATAGTGAAATTCATGATAAGACGTTGAATTAAAGTAGACTTGAGTTTTATATTTAAAGCAAAGTGCTGATGAGTAGGCAAGGTCAGTAATGTACCACAAGTGATTTCACAGTAATCCGGAGCCTTGTAATGCCCTTTCACAACTAGCTGCTTAACACCATCATGGTACTTTAAAATAACAGTAGTAAGATTTGGAAAGAACAAATACTGCACATTGTGAAGATGAGCGTGAAACACAGTTTTGAGACTAACTGGCCTATAACTGCATTGCTCAAGTGCTGTGCATACATTGGTTTGTATGACTGCCAATTCACATATTCCCTCTGCAGCAGGAATAAATGCAAACATGTAGGCTGGACATATGTGTAGGTAAGATGACAGTACCTTAGGATCCTCTATTGACAATAAAGAATAATCTTCATCTATTAGGAAAAGTTCTTTAGGCCTATCCAGAGTATACAGTGTGTCGTTAACAAACCAGGGGAAGGGTTCTAAATGCCATGCATTAAACTGATGTTGCCCTTGCATAGGAATGTGGATCAGGATAGCATTGTGCGTGAGAGTCGACTCCAACAGTGGGTAATAATATTCAACCTCATTGTCATTAAAAATAGGAGTTAATTGATACTGCAACTTGGCTATCTTTAAAGCGTCAAGAAGAATCTGCACATGCACAAGCTGTGCGTCCACACGTCCTATCCCTGCATCTACAATGCTGTCAATTAGTTCATTTTTAGAAGTTACAATCTTTTGAACTGAAATTTCCGCAGCATGCAAATATTCTGTGAAATAAAGGAGCCATTCTAACGTCGGGACTGTGTTCTGTAACCTACTAACAATCCTCGAAACTTGGTTAGACTCCGATATTATTGCATTAACCTTTGATTCTAAAGCAGTAATCTCATGAAAGGTTTGATAAACAACACGATTCTGCCGAGATACAGCTTGAACGACGATGTTCATTCGGTCCCGCAATTTAGCTACATCATCGGCCGTTGCCGTGCCAAACAAAGTGCTTTGGATAAGACCCACAAAATTAAAGAGACCCCTCTTTCGTTGTGTCTGAGAATGCACTTCTTTTGCAAGATCCACTTGAGACGCTGGTAAATTCTTCCCAACATCGACGAGAAGCATTCGAAGGTTCTGGAGACGAAAGTGTAGAAGGTCAATAGTTTGTGAAACTAGCGTCGATTCATTAGAAGCTGCGCTGAGACCATGAAGGATGTCCAATGCTGATTGTAGTTGGGCGTCGACGTTGTCCATCTGACGCGGAAGCTGGGTCAGTGGGTGGAGTTCATACTTGATGTTCACCACGGCCTCAACTATGAGAACGCGTCCGAGAGGTGCAACTAGTGCACCAGGTTTGAGGACGGATGTGGACATGTCCGTCAACACAATGGTGCAACAACACAGTAGAAGCAACACAGTGATGTTCCAAGCCATTCTGTAAGAGATTACACACGGTTTAACATCTACTTGCAGAACGAAGTTTCATACAATAGTCATTAGTGTATAGATATGTGAACACGCCTGACGCCAAGACTCTGTTACCATTCATTGTACCATTTATTCACATGTCTGTATTACTACATATCATTATACCATGTCTGATATCTATGCTTATGTCTAATGCCTATGTTCACTCACTAGGCCCTGATATACTATGTCTGTACCGCGCTAGTCGAGTAACTAGAGGACCTCAGTTATTGTCCTAGTGATGTCTAGCAACTCTCCTTGCCCAGCTAGACAACATCCCTCAGATCAGCCTCGGCCTACCTACGGTCCGGGGTCCCTTGTGCCCGCTCCTGTATCGGTCGGCTATCACGCCAAGTCTTGTACACTTATTGAATATACCTACTGCTCGTGCCCTGGAGTTTCAAGAACCTTGTCTAGGATTGCATCCACTACATGGCGCAGTTGAGTAGCTCCAACACGACAGTTCACAAGTTGCAAAAGCCGGCCTAGTCCGTCTCCCGGCCTAGTCCGTCTCCCGGCCCTCTCTGTTTCCCGCCCAGAAGATATACTCCACAGTGCCCCTGGATTTACAGTGCTTTGTGACCTTGTGAAGTGCCCTAAGTGAAGTGCAGTGCCTTTCATGTCTGTTTGCTATGTCTCTGCGGCCCTACAGGTAGCAGAAACGCCTTCAGCCCAGTCTCCAAGACAGCACCTCCGGCATACACCCCCCGCCCGCACAGGCCCGCAAGCCACTGACTCCCCTACACTGAGTCACCACCAGCCGCCCGGGCGCCCGGAGGGATACACCGCTGCCAGCCGTCTCCCCTCACTTCACAAATATTACAGTCAGTACTCTTTTACTTGCCCGCCAGTTCCTACACTTAGGCAAGTACATTGACGAAAACATAGCACTTCACCTTATTCTCCGTGTCTTTCCCATCGCAACCACACCAAGCACGAGATGTCTGACCACGACGATTTGCCGGGAAATCTAGATGAGGATTATGAGGTAGACGAAGCCTCACAGACCCCCCCACCCCCCCGCACGCCTCACACGCCGGGCGCGCCAAATTCAAAGGATGGGAGCCAGGATATACGTCAGTTAATCTACTTCCTACAAGTTTCCCAAGAGAAGGAAGCCCAAAGACGTCAAGAGGAATCAGCTTACCGTCTCCAACTTCAACAACAACACCAAGCTGATAACCACAAACTCCTGACACTATTGGAATTGCTGGCAATGAGGACGACTTCACCAGTTGCCACAACCAATTCGCCAGCTTCAGCCTCTTCATCTATCCTTCAGACAACGCCTCCTCACACGGCACCTATCCCCCTTGGGTATGCCTCAGTGCCTTCTCAACCACCTGTTCCAGTCTCAACTTTCGTCGACCTCTCCGTGCCTCCTCCACCGCTTGCCGTCTCGAGCACACCCCTGCACAGCAAGTCTTCAGTTACCAGCCCCCCACCTCTTCAATCCGATGCAACATATCAAGTATACCGTCAATGGCGACGTCGTTTCGAAGACTTTGCTGTCATGTCTGACCTCAACCGAATGCCCCCTCAGAAACAACTCATCCAATTTAGATCGTGCATCTCCCTCGATGTTCAACGCCTCCTAGAGCACACGCTAGCCATTCCCCCTGACTCCTCCATGTCAGTGACAGAGGTCTTAGACGCCTTGCAGAGTCATTTCCGTGGCCTCCGCAATGAAGCCTTGCGTCGTAGGGAACTGCTATCCTGCAAACAAGCCTCTGGGGAATCATTCTCAGACTTCTATGCACGACTTAAGGACCTAGCAGCCGAGGTGGACCTATGTACAGGCGATCCTGTAACCTGTGCCGAGATCCAGCTCAAGATGATCTTGCTGATGGGTGTACGTGACGAGGACCTGCTTCAGAAACTCCTCACCCTCGACGCCGCCTCCCCCCTCACCGACTTCGTCACCCATTGCAGGTCGTATGAGGCCACAAGAGAGGCTGCCTCAGCTATACACTCATCGCCATCTCAAGTTCACGCCGTCTCCACCTACAAGAGGAATCAACGCCAGATGCAGACGGCGTCCTCTCCACAGCCCCCGTCACGGTCACCAGTTTTCTCTCCCGAATCCTGCAGAAGCTGTCAGCGCCAGCACGGTCCAGGAAAGTGCCCTGCGGCTGATAGTACATGTCGAAACTGCGGGTTTCAAGGCCACTGGCCCCGCACACCTCGATGTCCCGCCAACAAGGTCTCATGCAACGCTTGCAACAAGCAAGGACACTTCGCCAAGTGTTGCGGGTCCACCAAGAAGCCTCCATCCCCAGGTCAAAATGTCTCTTCACCGTCTCCCGAGAACAACAAAGGATGCCTACGCGTGGACGATGCCTCGAGTGACAGGTCCCCCAAGCCCGTCAATGTTCGTCTGTCCTACGGCACCAACTCTTCCAACCTCCTGATGATACCTGACACGGGCGCGGACATCACGGTGATTGGACCAACACACCTGGACGCCCTCAACATCCCCAGGAGTAGCCTGTCACCCACAGCCAGGAACGACGTGCTCACAGCGGACGGGTCCCCGATGTCTCCAGCTTTGGGGTGCTTCAAGGCAACATTACAGCTCGGTCCCAAGTCTTGCCTTGCCACAGTCCACGTCCACGAGGGCATCCAAACCCCTCTCTTGTCATGTGGCCATTGTCAGGACTTGGCCATCGTCTCATCCGAGTTCCCAAAGCCCATCCTCGCCGTGACACACCTCAACAGGTGTGCAGAGATACCTGTTTCAGCCATGACCACACCTGCTGCCGCCCGGGAGTTCTTTTTTCGTCAGTTCAGCGACGTCCTTGTCTCCAAGTCCGACCTCCAGAAGACGCCGCTCAAGAAGATGACAGGCCCCCCGATGAGAATCCACCTCAAGCCTGGCGCGACGCCTTTCGCCATCCACACACCCAGGCCTATCCCCTTTGCCATACGGGACAAGGTGAAGGCGGAGCTCGATTCTCTGGTGCAGCAGGGGATCATCAGACACGCCGGTGAGGAGCCCTCCGAGTGGTGCCACCCTATGGTCTTGGCACCCAAGCCTGTAGGTGTTCGCATCACAGTGGACCTCACCCATCTCAACTCGCAGGTCTCCCGTCCCGCCCATCCATCGCCTACGCCCATTCAAGCAGTCCGCAGCGTCACCCCGTCTGCAAAGTTCTTTACCACGGCGGATGCACTACATGGGTACTGGCAAGTCGACCTGGCGGAAGAAGATCGCCACCTCACTACATTCATCACGCCCCACGGCCGCTTCCAACACTG
This sequence comes from Homarus americanus, assembly GCF_018991925.1. Classification (NCBI taxonomy): domain Eukaryota; kingdom Metazoa; phylum Arthropoda; class Malacostraca; order Decapoda; family Nephropidae; genus Homarus; species Homarus americanus. Next base: position 1,105,296 of record NW_024716703.1, on the reverse strand, counting down.
CCGCGGACCCATGGGCTTCGCAGCAACGGGGGATGCGTACTGCCTCCGTGGGGATATGGCTCTGCAGGGTGTCACCAACTGCGTGAAGGTCGTAGATGACATCCTGCTCTTCGACGATGATCTCCCGGCCCACTTGAACCGAGTTCATCTGATGCTCACAAGATGTCGTGCCCATGGCATCACCCTGAACAAAGATAAATTTGTGGTCGCCGCCTCCCAAGTTAACTACTGCGGCTACAACATCTCGCCAGAGGGGATCTCAGCTGATGAGGAGAAGGTCAAGGCCATCAGGGACTTCCCTACTCCAGCGAACCTGACCGACCTTCGCTCATTTATGGGCCTGGTAAATCAGCTGGCCGACTTCTCCCCTAAAATCGCCACATCAGCCCAACCTCTACGCCCTCTCATGAGCCCCAAGCGCTCTTTCCTCTGGACTCCTGACCACGACCTAGCGCTCAGGAATGTTAAGAAGGCGTTGCTGTCACCACCATCCTTGGCACCCTTCGACCCGTCCTTACCAGTGGTCCTCCAGACCGACGCCTCCCACCTATACGGCCTCGGATATGCCCTCCTTCAAGACCACGGCCAGGGTAGACTGCGCTTAGTTCAGTGTGGCTCCAGGTTTTTGACGGACACGGAGACCAGATACGCCACCATCGAACTAGAGATGCTGGCAGTTGCCTGGGCTATGGCCAAGTGCCGCCTTTACCTGTTCGGCCTTGGGCATTTCACCCTCATGACGGACCATCGCCCGCTCATACCCATCCTCAATCACTACACGTTGGACGCCATCGAAAATCCTCGCCCCCAACGCCTCAAAGAGAAGACCGCCCCTTACGTCTTTACAGCTGTGTGGCGCGCCGGGAAGCTTCTGTGCATACCAGACGCCCTCTCCCGAGCCCCAGTTAGTCGCCCCACACCTGAAGATGAAGTCGACTGTACCACGGCCGCTGCTCACGTTCGGTCCTTAGTGACACACACAGCCACTTCTCTTGCTGACAAGACGACGACGACGCCCCCCGTCGAAGACGATAGGACTCTCCAGGAGCTTCGCATCGCCGCCGCTCAAGACCCGGCATACGCCCAACTCCTCGACTACGTCTCCGCTGGATTCCCCACCAACCGCTACGACATTCACGCCTCCGCCCTCCCCTTCTGGAAGCTAAGGGATAGCCTCTATGCGGACGGAGAGCTGGTGTTGTACGGCCCCAGGATCGTCGTTCCCGCTGCCCTCCGCCGGCGCACCTTATCCCGCCTCCATGACAGCCACCGCGGCGTTGAAGCCACCAGGCGCAGAGCCCGTCAGACCGTCTTCTGGCCTGGTATTGACGCCGATATTAAGAGCACGGTTGAGGCCTGTGAGCCTTGCCAGCAACTCCAGCCCAGCCAGCAACAAGAGCCGTACCTGTGCAATGACCTCCCAAAGCGGCCCTTTGAGTCCGTGTCCGCCGACTTCTTTAATGTGGCCGGAAAGTCTTTCCTGGTGGTCGCCGACAGGCTCTCTGGATGGCCCGTGGTAGTTCCCTGTGGTCGGGACACCACCTCTTCCAGGGTCATCCGGATGTTTTGTCGCTTCTTCCGGGAAGTCGGGGTGCCTCTCCGCCTCCGAACCGACGGTGGGCCCCCGTTCAATAGCCACGAGTTCAAGAGCTTCGCCGAACGCTGGGGCGTCCACCACATCGTCACCTCCCCTCATTACCCGCAGGCGAATGGCCACCCCGGTAAAGTCCGTAAAATACCTCATCCTCAAGACAGCACCAACGGGGAACCTGGACTGCGAGGAGTTCGACAGGGGCCTACTAGAACTCCGTAACACCCCTACCCCTGCCGGACGCTCTCCTGCCCAGGTGTTGTATGGCCGCCCCCTTCGTACTCGTGTGCCTGCCCACCCCCAGTCCTTCTTAGATGAATGGCAGATCAAGGCGGACGAGTGCGACCGCAGTGAGGCTGCCCGGATGGCCCAAGTGACAAGCCACTATGACGCCCACGCCCGTCCCCTTCCCAGGTTGACCGTCGGCCAGCAAGTACGAATCCAGGACCCGACGTCACACCGCTGGGACTAGGTCGGGGTCGTCATGGGCCGTGGCGAGTCTCGTTCGTACCAAGTCCGCCTCCCCAGTGGTCGTGTGTGGTGGCGAAACAGACGCCACCTCCGCCCAGTGCCATCCTCTAGTGACGAACCTTCCTCCCCGTCCCCTGTGTCCCCTTGCCCAGACCAGGAACGAAGGTCGTCAGTTGATCCTCCCATTGTCCCTCGCCGCTCCCCCCGACTCATGGAAAAAGAGTCCGTAAACCGCTCGAGATCGCACTACGAGTGCAAAGGGGGAGGGAGGTGTATAGATATTTGAACACGCCTGACGCCAAGACTCTGTTACCATTCATTGTACCATTTATTCACATGTCTGTATTACTACATATCATTATACCATGTCTGATATCTATGCTTATGTCTAATGCCTATGTTCACTCACTAGGCCCCGATATACTATGTCTGTACCGCGCTAGTCGAGTAACTAAAGGACCTCAGTTATTGTCCTAGTGATGTCTAGCAACTCTCCTTGCCCAGCTCGACAACATCCCTCAGATCAGCCTCGGCCTACCTACGGTCCGGGGTCCCTTGTGCCCGCTCCTGTATCGGTCGGCTATCACGCCAAGTCTTGTACACTTATTGAATATACCTACTGCTCGTGCTCTGGAGTTTCAAGAACCTTGTCTAGGATTGCATCCACTACAATTGGGAACACTCTGCTTCTGTACAGTCTGTAAAGAGGTGTCTATCACCTCCTCATCAACTGGAGGTAATAAATTCTCATGGTCGTTTTAAGACGATCCGCATGCACGACATCTGCAATCTGTGCATTAGGCTTCCAAATTATAAATTTGTTGCCTGTTTCCTTAGCAATAATGCGGAATGGACCTGAAAATTTAGCCGAAAGCTTGGAGTTCCTTTCAGGTTCTCTTACCATAACAGCGTCTCCTACGTTTAACACGACAGGTTTAGCATGTTTATGTTGCTTGATGATCATTTTGGCGCGCGACGCCGCTAAATGTGATCGGACTTGGGTATGAAGATCCGTAAAGACACAAATTTGTTTTGCCGCGAAATCATCCATATTATAAACCGGGTATGGCGCATCTGTAAGGATGGCGCAAGTTAGACGTTTATCTGTACCATAGACAATGAAGTAGGGTGATTTGCCCGTAGAGCTATTAATTGACCTATTTATAGACGCTGCAACCTGTGGCAACCAATCTTCCCAAGCGTATTGCAAATCACCGACAATCGGACGCAGTATCTCAAGGATTTTGTGATTGGTTCTCTAAACAAGGCCATTAGCCTGTGGATGATAAGCTGTCACAAAACTTTGTTCAATTCCATATTGCGCACATATTTGCGCTACTTGCTGATTCTTGAACTCTGCCCCATTGTCAGAGAGCAGAACTTTAGGCGTAGTATATGGACGTATAAGATTCATCACTAATGCATAGGCCACAGCATCGGCCGTTTTATATTTTAGTGGGACCAAGACCACGAACCTGGAAAAATGATCCACACACACTAAGACGTACGTTGATCCCTGATAACACTTCGGGAGTTGTAACAAGTCAATAGAGACTGTGTCAAACGGACGGTCTGGTGTAGGATATTGTAGAATCGGGGCTGGTGATCCTGTAGAACCTTTATGTTGAGCACATGCCAAACAATTAACAATGTGTAATTCTATGTCTTTCTTCATAGTGTTCCAGAAATACTTCTTTCGTAATTCCGCTAAGCATTTGTCACGACCCTGGTGACCTGCCTGTGGTGTCATGGTTACTTTGACTGCTAGTCTATTTAACTAATGATTCTTATTAAACTCCGCGACCGCAAAACATGAGTGGGTTAGCAACTCCTGAGAAGAAGATGTGTTTTCCCCATAGACACTACACTTGAGTTCCCTCCCAGAGTCCCTCCTTTGTGAAGACAGTTATCAATGCGTTGTTTATTCCACTCTCTCCTGGGAAGCTCAATCTTGAATTAGTCTGTGTATATGAACTCAAGTAGTTCGCCAGACCTTTGTCAACTGAGGGTCATCCTTGAACGAGTAACAGTTAGAATTGTTTGTAATCTCTGTCATTGCGTGAGTAGCGATCACTGGCAACTCAGGGATATATATACCCAGGGATGAGGCAGGGTGAGCGTCCCCTGACGCCGCTCCAATGTTTCTCCAGGTATGTTTATGTGTAGCCATTCAGTTTGATTCAGTCAATTGTAGTGAATATCAGTGTTCATCAGTGTTCATGCTTTAACAGTTGAATTGTCATTCACCCAGTGTAAGAAGTACTATAACGTAAATATGTCTGTCGTCTAGACAAAAGATTTGTTTGTGTGTTCATGCTTCCCAGTCCGTCCCCTGACGCTCTCCAACGTTTCTCCAGATCCAATTGTGACTCTTGGATCACTCGTCAACTGCCCCGGATGCAGTAGATACCCAGCAGGGACCATATATGAAACGATGGCACCGATGCGGCCTGATTAATATGTTCTACTGCCTCGTGGTGCCAGACCCCAGACTCGCCATGTGTCTGGCTACCACCGACCACAACAACAGTCGTGAATTTCTGTGTTCTACCCTGGGACGCACCCTGGAAGTTATATGTCAACAGAGAGTGTTGATATATGTATGTTAGGGATAATTTGTTGGAAATAATTATCCCATGTTGGGTAGTGGACCCATGTATCGGCTGGTTTCAGTATTAACGTGTATGTTGGGTAAAGTCTTGTATCTGTACTGTAATGCCACGTACCACCAGTAGGTGTGAGTAGTAAAGTAATGTACAAGGAGTGCCATGTATGGAGAGCATCATGTCTGGTGTGTCTGTGCAGATGGCCATTGCTTTCGACTTGGCTGGATTTATCTTGAGTCCAAGTCTGTTGCACTCCTCTTCTATAAGTTGGAGTGCGTGTTGCGTGTTGACTAGTCTGTTTGCTCCTCTTATTATGAGCTGCAAGTCGTCTACATAGCACAGTAGCTTGGCTGTTTGTCTGACTAGATTTTCCATCAGGACATTGAAGAGCTTTGGACTGAGGATGCCTCCTTGTGGGGTTCCGTTTTCGTGGACCCTGTAGCTTGACGTTGCCCCCTGAAAGCGTACTCTTGCTTTTGTCTGTGTAATGTAGTTCTGGATCCACCCCAGCAATCTTCCTTTGACGCCTTTTTCGGCGAGCGTCGTTATAATGGCCAGTGGATTTGCTAGTTCGGAGGCCTTCTCCAAGTCGAGGAAGACCACGAAAGCTGGTTTATTGTTCACTGTGCTGAGTATCTCGGCAATGTTGTTGCTTGTGCCGGTGTTCTCAGTGTAAGCAAAAATATGAGGGTGTGGGCTGCCTACATTCCACTTGAGTCTATTGAGAGCAATTCTTTCTCCCGTCTTCGCTATGCAGCTGAGGATGGAGATGTGGTCTTGGTTTGTCTGGTCCTCTGGGCTTCGGAATGGGGTGTTTATCTACCTTCTTCCATTCCGGTGGAAGTCTCTGTGCTGTCCATGAAGCATTGATGACTTGTAACAAAGCTTCGTTCCCGGCTTCTCCGAAATGGGAAAGCATGGAGTAAGTTATCCTGTCGGCCCCTGGTGCTGTGTCCTTGCATCGTTTTATCAACTTCTGGAGTTCTTGCTGGATGTAGGGTCTATCAGTGCCATCTTCACCATTGCAGGCCTCTTCGATCATCTGGAGTCTGGTCTGTCGCTGATAACGTTGTGTCTCCTCCGCGTGTCTCGGGAGGTTTTTCGTTGCTGCTCGGTCAGAGAACAGTTTTGCAAGTCTCTCGGCTTCCTCTTCTGGGTTGGGATGGGTTAGTGGTGGTGGTGTTGCCTTCCCAGATGCCCTTCGGATCTGGGCCCACATCTTGCCAAGGGAGGTGTGCTCGTTCAGTTCGGAGCACCACTTGAGCCAGCTTACGTTTTTTATTTCTTCCTTCTCTTCCCTGGTATCCTTGACTATATCTTGCAGGAAATGTCTGTTTGTGTTCGTGGGATGTCTTCTGTAGTTTCTTCGGGCCATGTTCACTCTGTGGTTGAGTTCTTTCATCCTCGACCGATTTTTGGTGGAGGGTTTCCTCGTCCACGGGTGCTGCACCAGCCGGCTATGATTTGGCACGCTACTTAGCCAGGTGTTTCCTATATAGTAGAGTTCCCAGTCCGCCTTTTGGGAATTGTATCGCCATCTTGGCGGGGGTGGAGTGGGGAGTTTGTTCACCTTCAGTGTTAATAGGGTGGCAAAGTGATCGCTGGTCAGCGTGGGGTGTAGCTGCCAGGAGGCCGAAGGCTGTAGTGCACTGGAGACGAGGGTTAGATCTAGCCTTCCTCCCCAACTGTGGGTGGGCTATCCGGTGTTTAGAAGGGCGATCTCGGGTATGTCTAGAAAGGTGGTGTATAGGTGTAGGCCGAGCATAGGAACGGATGATGTTCATTGAAATCCCCTCCAATGAGTGTGGCGTGGCCAGCGGCCGAAGTGAATAATTGAGTCACCTCCAGTGAGCCCCTTGGCTTCTTGTAGATGTTGTGGACAGTTATTTCCCGTTCTTGGAGTGTTACTTTGACGGCCTGTGTCTCAATGTTTTCCCCACATGGCAAATGCTACATGACCTCGGAGGAGGGTATGCTCGACTTGACCAAGATCATACATCCTCTTGTCGACGCCAGCATGAAATGACTCCTGTATGTCTTGTAGCCACTGAATTTGAAACAGTGGTGTTCTTGTAGGAGTGTTTCTTGTAGCAGTATAATGTCAAGCTTGTCCTTGGCTGCTGCTTCTTGCAGGAGGTGTTTCTTGTTTTTGATGCCCTGAGCATTCCATGAAAGGATGTTCTGGGTGCTGGTGTTTTCCACCACTGTTTCATCGGGGACTTCTCATGGTCCTCGATGGATATGTTCAGGTCTGATTCCGACTAGATCAGGTTCATATCTTCTTGTTCTGTGGTCGTTTTTGCCTTCTAGACCGTGGTTAGGTTCAGGGGAGTTGAAACGTCCAATTTCTTTCTGGGAGCTGACGGTATCTTTGGTTCCCTGGTGGCCTTTTTCGGTGTAGAGTGTACCTCGGCTGTCACTCGTCTGGGGGCCGGCATGGCGTCCTCCGCTGAGGTGGCTGGAGCTGTGGCGACTTGTCCGAGGACACTCCCCATGAGTATTTGGAGCTGTGTAGACTGGATCTTGTGGCCCAGTAGTCCGGCTAGGCCCTCCGCGAAGGTTGTCAGTACCTTGGCTAGGTCTGATACGTGTATCATTCCTTCTGGTGCCTTGGTGTGTGCTTCTTTTGTCTTTCTCGTGGTTGTCGTTGTCTGCTGCTTGGGTAACTGTTCACAACATCTACAAGAACCCAAGGGGCTCACTGGAGGTGACTCAATTATTCACTTCGGCAGCTGATCACGCCACACTCATAGGAGGGGATTTCAACGCACATCATCCCTTCCTAAGCTCGGTAAGAAGACGGCCTACACCTATACACCACCTTTTAAGACACACCCGAGATCTGCCTCCTGAACACCGGAGAGCCCACCCACATTAGGGGAGGAAGGCTAGATCTAACCTTTGTCTCCAGTGCACTACAGCCTTCGGCCTCCTGGCAGCTACACCCCATGCTGACCAGCGACCACTTCGCCACCCTAACAACGCTGAAGGTGAACAAACTCCCCACTCCAACCCCGCAGAGATGGAGATACAATACCCAAAAGGCAGACTGGGGACTCTTTAAGAAACACCTGGCTAAGTGGCGCGAAAAATCACAGCCGGCCGGCGCAGCACCCGTGGATGAGACAACCCTCCACCAACAATTGGTCGAGGCGTTTCACCTCCCTTGGCAAGATGTGGGCCCAGATCCGAAGGGCATCTGGGAAGGCAACACCACCACCACCAACCCATCCCAACCCAGAAGAGGAAGCCGAGAGACGTGCAAAACTGTTCTCTGACCGAGCAGAAACGAAAAACCTCCCGAGACAGGCGGAGGAAACACAACGGCGTCTGCGACAGGTCAGACTCCAGATGATCGAACAGGTCTGCAACGGTGAAGATGACACCGACAGACGTTTCAACCAGCAAGAACTCCAGAAGTCGCTAAAACGAAGCAAGGACACAGCTCCAGGGGCCGACAGGATAACCTACTCCATGCTTTCTCATGCCGGTATAGCCGGACACGAGGCTCTGCTACAAGACATCAATGCTTCGTGGACAGCACAAAGACTTCCACCGGAATGGAAGAAGGCAGATATACAGCCGATTCCGAAGCCCAGAGAACCAGACAAACTGAGACCCATCTCCCTTCTCAGCTGCATAGCGAAGACGGGAGAAAGAATGGCTCTCAACCGACTCAAATGAAAAGTAGGCAGCCCACACCCTCACATTTTTGCTTACACCGAGAACAGCGGCACAGGCAACAACATCGCCGAGATTCTCAGCACAGTAGACTACAAACCAGCTCTGGTGGTCTTCTTCGACCTGGAGAAGGCCTTCGAACTGGCAAATCCACTGGCCATTACAACGACGCTCGCTGAAAACGGCGTCAAAGGAAGGTTGCTAGGGTGGATCCAGAACTACCTCACACAGAGAGAAGCAAGAGTACGCTTTCAGGGAGCAACCTCAAGCTATACAGGGTCCATGAAAACGGAACCCCACAAGGAGGCATCCTCAGTACAATGCTGTTCAATGTCCTGATGGAAAATCTTGTCAAACTTCCTTTCAGACAAACAGCCAAGCTCCTGTGCTATGCAGACGACTTACAGCTTATAGTAAGAGGATCAAACAGACTAGCCAACACGCAACACGCACTCCAACTTATAGAAGAAGAGTGCAACAGACTTGGACTCAAGATAAATCCAGCCAAGTCGAAAGCGATGGCCATCTGCACAGACACACCAGACAAGATGCTCTCCATACAAAACACGCCGGTAGTCTGGACCAACACCCACCAGTGTCTTGGAATCTGGTTTGACCAGAAACTCACTTTCAAGCCGCAACTCGAGTATCTAAGGCACAGGACGAAGAGCAGACACAATATAATGAGGTCGCTCACCAGCACAACCGCAGGAACAAACTTTCATGTGCTCAAAGCCTACTACACGGCCGCCACCAGATCGCTGGTAGATTACAGCGCTCCAGCACTCATTGGACTGAGAGAAGACCAGAAAGCTAAGCTAGAAGTTATCCAAAATAATGCTCTCAGGACCATGCTCGGAGCACCCATGTGGACCAGAATTTGCAATTTGCAAATGGAAACTGAACTACCACCCCTGGCAGTACGAGTCAAGCAGCTGACAGCCGGTCTCCTCGCCAAAATCTGTAGATCAGATAAGCCCACAGCTGCCAAAACGCGAATCAGTGCCTCCCTCCACCTCGACCACAGAGTGCGAGGGGCCACCTGGTCGCACGAGGCAAGCGAGGTCATCCGACACCTGCAAGCAGAAACACTCGTCAAGAACAACCAAGACACACAAGACAATGGTTACGTTGTTCCTCCACCATGGAGCCCTCCACCAGCCACACTCAAAATTTCCGACTAGGTGATAGCAAAGCCAACCTCCAGAAGGAGGACCTCAAAAAAATAACTCTGGAAGCCATAGACACCGAGACACCGGCTGATGCAGCATCATACTTCACAGACGGCTCGGTGGACCCAAAACATCATAGATCCGGAGCGGCCTTCTACACCCAAGGTCAGACCCTCCGATGGAGACTTTCTAATGACTGCTCCACCTTACAAACAGAGCTGGTAGCAATCTCAAAGGCCCTACAACACGCTGCAACACAACACAACAAGTCTATCAACCAAGAGACAACGTTGACATCATAACCTCGATCCTCGCACAGCTACAGAAATTCCAAAGACAAACCCGCCCAGTCGTCTTACACTGAATTCCCAGTCATGTAGGGATCGGGGGAAACGACGTGGCAGACCAAGCAGCCAAGGCAGCCACACGTTCTAGAAGCGTACACATTCAAGTTCCTGCAAGCGTGCAACAGATCAAGAATCACCTCAGAAAGACTAGCAAGCTCCACATCCAAAAGAGCTTCCTTCACGCATTCAACGCTGGTTCCCAATCAGCCAAATGGTACCTGGCAGCTACAAAAGGGGAACCACCTTTCGCGGAGAAGAAAACACCAAGACAAACCCAAGTCAGCCTTCATCGACTACGACTAGGGTACAAGTGCTCCTGGCAGATGATCGGAAATGACGTCATGGAATGCATCTACTGTCTGGAGCCAGCAGCCAACCAACTTGAACACTATCTCCTCGCCTGCGAAGTCACACAAAGTCTCCGAAACAGAACTCAAAACTTCCAAGAAGCACACACAACACCAGCGGCTACTCTAACCCGAAAGGCCCAAACAAACCACATTCACCACCTTCTCCGGGTCATCACACGATACCCACCACCCAGATAGCTTAGAAAGTATCCTCTCCCAGCAAGTGCGGACCCCAGTTCGGGGGGCGCGCCACTCCGAAACTGACCACGTCCAAGAGTGGGGGTTGGTGGTAAGCGTCCACTGATCGGGGGTCTGCTCACAATTGCAACCTGCAGTATCCTTCCAAATCTGCAGGTAGGATAACCTCCAATCCCAATTTGGTCTGGCTGCTCCAGGAGCTCTAGCCGGAACCACCAAACGGGCCGCCTATAGGCAAAGGCCTGTGTCGGACTACGGTCCGACAATCTCAACAACAACAACAGCCGTGAAGGCATTCGCCAGCCAGCCTTCGCCGTGAACGGAACCGCTCTTCAGACCCCTCACCGCCAAGCAGCCAGCCTTCTTTCTACTGTTCACACTCTACTCCACGCTCCCGAACCCACAAGACCTCTCAACAAGCTTTACTGCTGGACCCGGAGCTGTGAAGACCGTTCTCTCTCTGCTGCCATTGTTGGCCAACTTTCCTGGCCGGACCATCCATCACTGATATCGTCGACAACATCTCACAAGCGTTTTCGGTTTATCGAGCATTAGTTTGCCCTCTCCACTGGTGGTGTGAGTAACCCACACTCCAGCTGGAGAGCAGCTATAGCGCAATATTCCCAACGTGGTTTGAGCTCTTTTCCTTCTACTACTATTTTTCCTTTTTTCGCTCTGTCCTAGGGACCTGCACCCTCAAAAGTGTATTCGTCCTGCGGTCCCCCCTGTAACTGTTCACCTCCAAGAGATTGTGAACACGAAAGGGGGTTGGAGCAAGAACCCATCCCAGCCGAGTCTTTCCAGGAAAACCATGATCGTGTGGGTCCACCTGGAAAGAGGGTAGGGATCCTCATCCTTACCCAATAGGCACCCTTAGCTCACTTCTATGAGTGAGCAGTCACATACACTAGGGAGTAGGTTTCCCCAAACGGGGCTCCGGGCGAGAAGCTCAGGAACCACTCTACGACCACCAGGCCATCAAGTGCCTGTGGGGAGTGTTTAAATTCCAACAACAACAACAGGTGACCTACCTCTTACTACCCACAGCCACCAGCAAGCAACACCTCCTCCTCCTCCTCCTCCTCCTCCTCCTCCTCTCCTGCCTGGCGGCCCTCGCTCCCGCCGGCGACCCACAAGCTGGTCCTCCTCTGAGCACCCTCACCAACCAGCTCTCTCTACTCAACTCTTGTAACCATGCTGCCTTCCCAGCACCAAGCTTCATTGTACATCCAATACAATATGCATACATTGTGAGTTTCTTTTCTCCATCCCACCCTGAGTGTGAACCAATATCTCGAATCCCCACAATACCCTGCAATTGTGTAAAATTGTTTCTCACTTTTGATCTTTTTTTTCATTTTTGTATTTATTATTAGTATTATTAGTGTTATTATTATTATTATTATTATTATCATTATTAATTATTTTATTTTCAATTTTGTATTTTTCATTATAGATTTTATTTACTATGAATTATTATTATTACATTTTCGCCACCTAAGTCCCGATATGGGTCAGTGACCTGTGCCCTGGTGGAATAATCCTCGTAAAAAAAAAGTCAGATCATCAACCTTGAACTTGGTCAAAATTTTTGTGATGTCGTATGGCAGCAGGGTCTACTGTTAGACAACACTTTATGGTTCCATTGGAAGCATAAAGATATTGGAAGCCTTCCAATATCTTCCCAGGCGGTAGTACCTCCCTGTTTGATAGCTGCCTTCTGCCTACTACCTAGTAAAGTGATTAATAGGCTATAGTAAATTCTACATTTCACGGTCGATTACTACATTTCTCAGTATAAATATATTATGCACCTGGAAACTCAAGCTCTGTCCTCTGCAGGCCCGCCAACTGTTCTAAAGTTTCTCAGGGCGTGTTTTCCGTGTTCGTTACATTCATCCAAAATTGCGTAGATAGTTTTGTCGCTCACTGTACCTTAAACTCGCATCAAGAGACAGTTGTTACCAGAAGGTTTTACTTGGCTAATGAACGCCGAGTATAAATAGACAGGGGCTTAAGGCATTTCTATGGTGTGACAGCTTGGTTAATGACGGGGAATCCCAACTCCTCCACCATTGTGTTGCGTTGATCCGTCGACCTTGTATAAATGCATAATCCGCACCTGCAGTCTGCAACAACGCTCGAGATTCTTTAGTCTACGTCAGTCCTGCTCGTCGTCACACCAGTAACCTCCTGCTCGTCGTCACACCAGTAACCTCCTGCTGACTGATCTTTGTTCACTGGTAAAGTGCTTGTGTCCGTTTCTGTGAGTACTGTTGTAGTGTACTGTATGTGGCCAGTTGTCAATTCTCTTTGGTTGTCTATTATCTCTTTGTATGGGCTCACATACGTACGTACATGTACGATATCTCATACTCGGGATTGAGGTAGAATAGAAACTCACAATCCGTTATATATATATATATATATATATATATATATATATATATATATATATATATATATATATATATATATATATATATATATATATATATATATATATATATATATATATATTTTTTTTTTTTTTTTTTCCATGTAGATCCACAATGAAAACGTGGGTAAGATAAATCTTGATAAAATCACACGGGAAAAGGGAAACAACGGCCCACACCGGGGAACGCTACTTCTAGACCACCAGGATACTATAAACAGTCCTTGATTCTGTTCAACGAGCTTATGGCGCCGTGAACCTCTAATGGGGCTCTGCACTGGGGAGGGGAAGTCTCCCTCTGGGGAGGAGCTGTCGGCCCCTTCCCTGTTACAATATTAATCCGAATGCTGATGCCTCTGAGAGGGAGCTGCAAGGCCTTATAAGCCTATTGGCGGTGACGAGCCGGAAGATGTCGTCACTAATCTGGGTGTGTCTGGTCAGGTGACAGGTGTACTGGCTGGAGGGTAGCTTCTTCATTAATAAGGTCATGACGCCGGGTTAAGCTAATCGCGTGGCAGTGAGAATTTTGGTTCATTGTGACCGTGACCCCTCTTGGGTCAGGTGTTAATCTCGCTGCTATATGTGCTGTTTTTCTCTGGGCTGTAAGCTGTGGTCTGATAAACAATCATTACACTACATTATATTATGTTTATCATACTGGCTATAATGTACGGCACCATATTGTTATAATGTAAGTGTTGACATGCTGTCTGATTTTGCTGTTGCCATATCGGGTATAATGTAAGTGTTTTGTTGTTTATCCACTTCGCCACTTTCAGATTAATATACCGTACAAGTGGTTCGGTCAGTTCTCAATACAGTATTATTCTCATACGCACTATGTCGGTAATGTACAAAAGTGATGCCATGCTGTCTATCTATTGTAAAAGGGCATTACCACAGTCTAATGCATTGTAAGATTGGTGCCATAGTATTTACAGTATAAGTGCTACCATACAGTACTAGGTATATGCACGTGGCGTCGGTACTGTTGCTGTGATGTGGAAGAGGTTTGAGGAAGTAAATGGAAAGACGAAGAATTCGGCGAAATTCCGATTTTCTCTTGTTTTGCTCATTTTTTATAGCAGCTGCAATGGGAACCTGGAACTGTGCAACTATTAAGTGTTCTAGCAAGTTTGTAAGGAACAAAAATCTGTCTTTCTCTCGATTTCTTTGGTTTGACGTAGTTCTCAATCATTCACAGAGTGGCAAAGGCGTAGCTAACTTCAGCATGATGGATAAGTCCTTCATTCAGCTGCCGTTCCTCTTGCTGCTGCTCATCCTGCTGACATCACCCAGCGCTGACGCTTCTCCCGTTAACGCTGGGGTCTTTGGCCCCTCACGCTCAAACGGCGATTGTAAGTACAGTACAGTATACGAACTGTTTTCAGTAACCAGTTTGTGGCGTACATCTATACTTGAACCATATAACCCCAAACATTCATTAACATCATGCGAAATTTGTTTTAGCATATATATATATATATATATATATATATATATATATATATATATATATATATATATATTTAATTTTATACCTGTAAATACAAAGTACTATTCTTTTTATTGTCAGGTTTGGGTTGCGTACGACCACCCCCACCACCCCCCACAATCATCGATCCGCCGTGTTTCAGATGTCCCGCCGGCACCTATCTTGTATCACGAAGACCTTGCAAGTGTTCAGATAAGTGGGACCCTGCTGTTGCTCGGCCTACTCCTGCCTCCGTGCTTTTTGGCTAACATCACTCACTACGCATCACATCCTCACTTCTCATTCTTTTATTAATTTCTTGGCATGTTATTATTTATTTTGAGAAATTGAATCATTTTTATAGAGGATGTGCGCTTCCAGGGAATGACAACACCGGTAGGTGCTACAATTACTGTTATATGTTTTGGATAAAAAAGATTCGAGAAGGGAATGGTGAAGGAATGATCATATGGGGCTCACTGCACGTTGTATGAAGGCGAGTCTTGGTGCGTCTTAATATCACAAAACAATGATAAATAACATTAAAAAAACAGCCAGTAAACTTAAGGGTCACGAACGACGTCACCTGAGATTTAGGTCTTTTTTGGGGGGAGGGGGGTTCTCTCAGTTAGAACAGCGCCCATTTAAAACTTAATCTTGACCCATACTTTCGTCAGGGATGGCCAACAGTCTCTTAAATTTCCCTGCGTCTTACTCAACAACAAATAAATATAAATAAATATGCAACGATTCAGAATTCATCCATCTGGGTAAGAGAACCCTCAATCGAATGAGTTTGCTAAAAGTAAAAATATAGTTTCAGATGTTATATATAATTTTTTATAATAAAACTGTAAATGTCTTGCAAAAATTGTTAAAAGTGAAGCAATAATGATTTGTGTGATTGTCCTTGGGGAAAAAGACCTTGCCTAACGGTGAACAAAACTCTGTATTACGACTGCAGTTAAACACCAACTGTCATGTCTACACTTCATTCGGCGTGAACATTCATAAGTGAATTTATGATAAAAAAGATTCTATACCAGAGGTACAGTCGCTCAAAAAACTATCTTTTCAAAATTGTGTTACAGTTAGACAATAGTATAACATAACTGACGAAGGGGACCTTAGGAGGCATCTATCGACGGGGGGGGGGGGTACTACCAAGGATAAGTAGTCCTTGGTTATTACCGCCTATCCTTGGTTCTTTGAGTAGATGTCTCATTACCAAAGGGTGGAGTCTTAAATTTTATAATGTTGTAAGTAGTGTTTTAAATAGTAGAGTGTTTAATCTATATTTTTGTGCTATAATATTTTCAAAAAGGAAAACCTTTAAATGAATACAGCGTCACATAACTTACGACGCCAAATGAACTCAAGGTCCTTGGATGAACTATACTGTACTTCGTTCACATTAGCTGGTGGAAGCAATGCTGTAGTGAGTGTGTGATATTGTAATATTGTTTAGTATACTAGAATATTAGCTATATTTAGTCGGTCAGTGAACGCATTTGCTAAGTGCCTGACCTAATGGGGAACCTTTAGTCCCAATATAGCCCATCACTCGCCTTATGTGAAAAATGCCCCCTTCTATGTTATATTGTAATGGATTCCTCCCCTACAAACGCTCTTGCCGCTGAGTAGCCGACCCCGCGAATTCCCCAGTGTATGCTTCGTGCTCTAGGTCAACCAGCGCCGCCTTACATGACGGAGGTCAACTATTAAGCCACGCCTACCTCCGCTATATAAGATCTCACCTCGTAGTGGCCCTACCACTTTCTATCTACAGCCAGTCTTCAAATAACACCTCCTCCACTCCTGCCTGGCGGCCCTCGCTCCAGCCGGTGACCATGGCGACCTACACCTCGTGGTGACCACTCTTTCTACCTACAGCCACCAGCAAGCAACACCTCCTCCTCCTCTCCTGCCTGGCGGCTCCCGCTCCAGCCAGCGAGCATGGCGACCCACAAGCTGGTCCTCCTCTGTGCACCCTCACCAACCAGCTCTCTCTACTCAACGCTTGTAACCACGCTGCCTTCCCAGCACCAAGCTGCATTGTACATCCAATACATGTATACAGAGAGCACATTGTGAGTTTCTTTTCTCCATCCCATCCTGAGTGTGAATCAAATAACCCGTACCCCACAATATAAACACAAAAAAGATTTAAAATCTAAAACGGAGCAAAATAAATAATGTGTAAGAACAGGCCAGCAAAAATTTCATTAAGTGGGCTTAGAAAAAAAATATATATATTATTTAGTAGTGATTTTCTCTCGTTACAGGCAGTTAATATATTTATTAGTTGTAATACTGTTTTAGTTTTTGAGGAAATTAAAGGGTACGAGGCATTGCTGTTTCGTCTTGACCTAAACGTATAGTTTGTACAGTATAATGTTTGTAGGCAACAGTAAAGTGGTCCTGGGCATGGCCGGATTAAGGTTGTGCGGGGCCTAAGGCCGAAAAGAGGGAAGGGCCTGTATAATTTGTATGTACTTCCATAAATTTAAGTTTAAGAAACATAAATTAAGGCCTAAAGTCGAGGGTCTAAGGCTACAGCATTATTAGCCTTATGGTTAATCCGGCCTTGATCATGGGCAGTGCTCACACATGTTGGTCCGCAGTTCACCTCCTTTGAAGCCCTAGGAGTTCGTCCAGCTTTACTGTCACCCGAGTCACTCTAACCGAGTGAAACGTTGCTGCCATATGTTGAATACTAAACTAAAAGGTTGCATTTGCGGTTTTATATTTTCTGAGAGTTCGTACATGTAGCATAATAGATCATTTACCAGAGATAAAAATTAAGAAAATGTAATTCTTCAAAGGGTTATATACTGGATATAATATTAACTGCATAATCGTAGTTTGGCACTCCCTGATCTAGTTCATAGTCACTATTTCATATATCAAAGAATGATGTAAAGTACACATTGATATAATTGGTAAGTAGGCACTGAGCTGATATCAGTTCGGGATATAAAGAGAAATATTCATGGGAAGAAAAATAAATCGTTCATCTATTACGTATTGGGTAACCAGATGTCGCTAAGGATTGTTACCTCAGTCGTACTGGAGACACGAAGCCATAAAGACGGTGCAGCTGTGTAGCATAATTATATACCTGCAGTTAAATGCAGGATATATTGACAAGAGAACATTTAGCTTAATCCTAATTCCCCCAAAAGCTACTTGTAAATGAGGACCCTCAAAATGTGTGTTCACTAATTGCCTGGATACTATCTAGTTTTAGCCTGTGAGAAGCCGCTGTGAATATTCTTTTAAGCACCAAAGTAAAATGGTGCGTGGACCTCCATTTGCAATATTTTGGTGTGCAGCAATTTTAGCAGGTGAGGTGCTGTTAATACTGAATATGCCATTTATTTCAAAGATATAGAATTTATTTCGTATAATCATTGTTACTCGTTATTATTCAGGGGCATCATTATAAAAAATATTAATGGATTTTAGGTAGTTTTGTATAGTCAAGCAAATATTTAAACTGTACATATCATACAAGTGGTTATTGTAACAAAACTAAACTAGGTAAATCCTGAGTTATCACGCTCTTTCTCCATATATCTCACCCAACTGACAGATAAATTATAATGGTCTGTAAAAAGATCATGGTAACTTGGTAAGCGAAGCTCCCAGACAGGTCACTATATACTTCACCTCAGTAGACTCATAATGTTGCCTTTACTCTTTAGGAACATTTAATCTGCGTTGATGTTATAGCGTAGTGCTGTGCTCTGACTGATTAAGATGATAAGTTTTTTTATTGTATTCATTTGAAACCCAGGAATGCTTCCATTTTTTGCAGTTTTAGAAATGAACCACTTAACGAATCTAGTCAAACAATTTGGTTCTTCCTAGCTCTGAATTCTATTTCCCTATTATAAGTACCTCTCAAAGCATATTTAATTTTGCGTCATTATTTACTCACCAGGCTATGAGTTTCCATGGGTGATGACCCTGGGATCTCCGGCGTCGGACACGTTTCCAGCTTCTGGTTACGACATCAGCGCGGCTCTGGCTGACCTAAACAAGCCTAAGGCAGTGCCTGAAGGCCCTAGATTAGTGTCACGTACGTACTCTCGCCTCATCGTGTCCAGGGGCTCCTCCGTCACCCTCAACTGTACCGTGGAAGATGCAAGTGATGTCTCAGTGAGTGTATGCTGTACTCGTACGATATTGTGTATGTACTTTGCTGTTGATAATTATTTAGGTGTGAATTTCATACGTTAGTGAAGTTACAGAATGGTAGAGGATTACCTTGTCATGTAGAGGGAGATAAGAATTATTTGGAAAATAGAGTGGTGACTGCTACTTTACTTTATCCTCTTCGCCATTGATCGGCTTGTTGCCCACTTTGGCGGTCAGTCACATTTGTTATGCACTGTCAGCACGCTGGTACTGAGCATGTACTGGCTTCAGAATGTATCTGTAGTTCTGTACCTACGCCAGTGTTAATCAAGTCTGGTCTTGAATGAGCTCACACTTGTGCCGTCACAACACTGACAGTTTTCTGAACTTCTGATTTCTTCAACCTCAGGTTGTGATCCCTTCCTTTCCCTAGTATTTATAAGAAAATTAATTGCCATTTATGCTCTCAAGGTATTGTACTTTTCAGCACCCAGGAAAAAAATGTTAAACATTAAATATTTCCGTTTACTGCTCCTTCGTTACTTACAATGGAAGTTACATAAAGCGCCTGTCAGTATCCTCTTTAGTAATGATCGAGTCTATATCGTTATTAAGTTTAAGTTAACTCTTTTATACTGTACTCTTTCTATGGTGTTCATGAGCACCTGTTCTTTGACAAGTTGAAGCTCAAAATATGTAGCTCAATAAACAGTAATAGTTAACCCTCATTTTATACACATTTTGTTTGGAAAGTTGGTCGCCGTACCATCAAGTCTCGCTGTAGCAACTCATTAAAAATAATGGATATTGGATATTCTTTGGTCTCTAGCATATCTCTGGGACAAGACGGGGTGACAGGGCCTTCTCATTGTTTTAAACTAAAGGAACACCAGTTTAGTATTTTTCATGTTTGGAAATAATAGTATGATACTTTTTTTATATTACGTATTATTGTAAATATCAAGCAGTATAACTGTTATAGTTTTATTGTTCATACCTAATGGTAGTCTCGTTCAAGGTTCATCGAACACTGCTGGAGACAGCTGGCAACACAAGGCCGTTTGTTTACTATAGTACGTAGTACAGCATATTATAATACGAAACAACAAAGCCCAACCATTAATTAAGCAACGGGGAACTAAGTAACCAATCACCGATAACCTTTTCCATTCATTCATAATTTTTACTACGTTACTATAGTAAACAAACGGCGCTGAGTTGCCAGTTGTCTCCAGCAGTGTTCGAAGAATCTTGAACGAGACTGTACTGTAGTACATTATTTTTTTCTGTAAACAGATATTTTTGCTTTATAATTTCCTAACAAAACTTCTTTTTCATAAAGATTTCGGTTTCTTTTTTCTCCCTGCAGGTGACGTGGACCCGGGACAAGGAAGTGCTCACGGTGGACAAGTTTAGGTTAGTGAATAAACGTCTAGCTTTAGTTGTAGCGTGAGAAGCACCCTTTAATTCTTGTGCTGCAACTTTTACGTGAATGTTGTACTTTTCACTCGTGTTGCAACTTTCATTCGACAGTATTAGCTTTCATTCGATTTTGTGCATTTTCATTTGCCAAAATTCCCCATAAAAATGGCCAAAGTTCTCTTGTAAAAAGTGTCTAAAATTCTCTGTAAAAAGATAAAAAATTATCCGTAAATATTTCCAAATTTATCTGTGATTAGCAGCATATACAGGGTGATTCAAATATATAGACTAAATAGGGATAATTGCCGATTAAGCCTTAAAAAGTAACGGAAGTTTTTTGACGAAGAGGCATAACTTTTTGGTTTTAATGTTTTACCTCAATGGGATAAATTCGTATATGGGAAAATTTGCTCTATTTCATTTGAGGCGTCGTTTACTGTTATAAGATAGCAAAATTATACCTAAAATAGATTAGATATATATTTATATACAGTATCTGTATCTCCATTTCTTACAGATATACGGGTGATGAGCGGATAAACCCTCTTTATGAACATGGATCATGTGATCATAGCCTCCGCTTCTCCCAAGTGATGCCAGAAGACTCTGGCATCTTTCAGTGTCATGTAGGCACAGACCCTGAGCAGGTGGCTAGGGTGAAACTCGTCGTTATAGGTAAGTGCTTACATAAAATGCTATGATTCTACTTTTCAATTACTTAGTTCTTTAACAGCTACATTAATGGGATCTCTATTAATACATTTAGGCTTCCATTCACAATTGGGTGAACTGGGGGAGCCTCAGGCCTGAGTGAGTGAACCCTTAGGACGTGAGGAGTGTGTTTTATCCGCTTACCTCCATTAAATAATAAATCTCAATGAAGTAGAGGATATTACAATATTTTCATCGTTGGATGTAAGGAGTAACAATATGTGTGAATTTGTGGTCATCTTTGGAACAAGAGGGAAGACAGTGCATCCTGAACCTCACTTAACACAACTTGTGAATGTGTTATATGATGAAAGTTCTGTAGTGTAGAGTATTAAGAGAAAACTTAGGTACATTTATGTCAGTGTGATATCAAAGGAAATAAAGAAAACTGTTTTGCTTATTGATAAACTGTATATTATAACTGGTCGTAAAGTAGGCACAGCTCATTTCTGTCGCTGATCTGATCTAGCGGACTCCCAGGTCGTTTGGCTGTGAATGGGAACCTACTTTACAGGTTGGGGAAGCGAAGGTCAAGTTGCTTCCTTGTGTAGCAAAAGCTTAGCATATAGTGTACTGCAATGTCTATGTGACTCACTTTCATTCCGTAATAGATTATACTGATTAAATTTGTTTCTTTCAGATGCATACTCCGTTATCTTCGGGTCATCTGAAGTGTCTGTGGCTGTAGGAGGGACACTTTACTTGTTGTGTTTGGTTCTTCAGGTTACCGACATACCTGAATACATCCTCTGGTACCATAACCAGAAAGTCATTGATTACTCCAGAAGCAGCATCTCGGTGAGTGATCAAGACTGATGTGTCAGACTGTATCATGTGTCCACTGTCCAGAATGGTATGTCTGATTGTCTTAGTGGGAAATAAGTATTGCTGTTTACACATTTTTCTGGACAGTTGGGCACTATAGTGGACATCATTAAATTTAGTTCTACAATTGTATGAGTGTTTAAAAGATGACTCTAAATGAAATTTTTCATAAATGATGCTTGCAGTTGTCAAGTCATAATAATCAAGATTTTCATAAAAAAACAAGACAAAAATATATAACCAATTTCTCAAAATGTAAAAATATTAGCTCCGTCAAAAATATTTGAAGATTAAATCTTCAAGGGTTATTTCCTCAAAACTAGAATATTACATATTCGCTGGTTTGTGAAAACAATGACGATTTAATGGGAGTGGTCATAACATTGCTAGAGGATAGACGACTACCACCCACATTGTCCTTTTAAGATGAATTACAATTTATAATTTTAAATTTCATTCATTAGAGACAATAATTATACTATAGTAAACAGATTTAAGAAAAACTATTGAGATAACGTTACTATATAAAGATGGCTAATATATCTTTGCCTCTCCTCATTGTGTCGAGGGTGTGATCCCTGGGTCAGGTGTGACCCAGTGTGACTACCAAACATCTTTGGTTTCCTCTGGGTACTCCGGTATCCTCCTGCACTAGCACTGGACGTGGAAGGTCGTAACAAGGACAGACCGGCCGCCCAAATGGCTAGTAAGCTGATGAGTGGTGGAAATAATAAACAAAAAGTGTTGCAGCCCCTAGTCTGAAGAGGGAGATGAGCGTGGTTGTGTTCAGTTACCCTTCAGCATTCAGGGGGAGTGTGTGAAATGAACTGTTCAATTATCTTAAAGGTTTACATCATATAAATTTGGCTTGACACAATTTTCTCGTGTGATTATGCTGAAGCACTTGTATGTGACAAAGTCTGGCTAACAGAAACTCCAGGGTGACTTGCTGAGGAGTTCTGTTGTTATGCCCAGTGCCCAACAGTAGAGAGGGGGTACCAGATGGCTATTTTATAAATGTGCTTTTGTGCCTAAATTTAAATTATACCCCATCTTGTCATTTAATATGTTGCTTAACACATTAGGTGAAGACAGATGAAGAAACACGGTCAAGTGAGCTGCGGGTCTGGGACATCAACTATACAGATGCTGGGAACTACACCTGTGAACCCTCTAATGCAGCCCCAGCCTTTGTTTCCATTACAGTGTTCAAGGGTGAGTTAATAAGAGAGCTGCCTACTTTATACATCATATATTAGTTATGTTAACTCCTGTGTAGTCAGAGTATGTGAAGGCAGACATAAGTTGTCATAATATTAAAAGTGCGATTGATAATGGCTAAAGAATACTCACCAGGTCACACAGTGTAGGAAGGAATTTAAGTGTACATACCTACAATAGGTTTTGGAAGATATTGTACTGTATAAGGCAGTAAATTAAACATAGAAACATAGAAATATAACGGTGGAAACATCTATGGAAGACAGTGTAGTAAGTATATTATAGGAGAAAAAAGTCGTTCATTTACTTCACTACAATTTGTTCTCAACCTCTCATTACTGGTTGTTGTGGCGATGTGTTGTCCTCTATAGAAGATAAATGCTTTCTTACCCCGTGAGAAGGACAATAACAAAAAAATACAAGGAAAACGTTTTTCGTAATATAATTTTTACAAGTATTGTATGTGCAGTGTGCAGGTAATTTCTCTGAATTTAGAATCTAATCTTTCCTACGTACCATTAAATATATTTAAACAATATTTCTGATTTACAATTATCAGTGACATCCCCCCTCGAGGATCTGTAAAATTTAGCCTTAAAATGGCTTTGTGAATTCCTTGTATTTTAAGTAATAGGGGGAAAATATTGTACAAGCCACTAGTGGTTATAATTACTAGTGGCATAGACAATAATTATTGATTCTGATCCTCAGTTATTTTCTCTATCACTTAATTCTTTTCTTCTTCTTCTTAGATACCAACAAGAAATCTGGACGAACAGAGAAGTGTGATGAATGTGTATTATACATTCAACTTGGCGCAACATTTGCATTTTTCACTCTAAGCTTTTTAATTGCATTCTGCATCCACAGCCGCGATAACACGTCTCGGCCTTGGTTAGAGCACAGTCTTTCAGAAGATCTTTATGTTCCACCTGATTATGACAAGTCTCTATGAGGATTACTGATGCTAAAATGCTCTAGAGGTTTGAAACAGCATCATTATTTTTAATAGATCTTTGAGAATTTTCTAAACTACACTTCTAAGTAGCTTTTTATGCATTACTATAGTATATAAATCACCTAAAGTTATCCATAAAACTATACCCTGTACGCCTGTTATAAGGAATCCAGCAATATACTATATACCTCTTAAAAGATTTCCAACACTATTATGTACAGCCATTCTAAAAATTACCAAGGTCCCAGGAGTCCCCAAAAACCTGCCACGTCGGGCGAAGATCAACCCAACCGATACATCAAAGCATATGGCCTGTCGCTCGTTTTCCATTCTACCGGACCCTGGGCCCAGTCTTGATACTTTCAGAAGCGATCTAACACTACCTCATATAAAAGACCTAATCAAATGATCTAACATCTAAACAGATCCAATACTCTACACTTCTTATAAGGGATCCAGCAATTTGTACACTTACCAGGGATCCAAAACTTTCTCACTCTCTGAGAAGGATCCAACATTCTAAGCATCTCTCAAAATGGAATCAATAGTCTGTTACTTTTAAATGGATTCTAAATCTATACATTTCTTAAAAACATATTTGTATCAGATGAAAGATTCTCATATAAACTCAGTAAAGGAGTGACTGACTGACTGACTGACTATGAAAACTCTTCCCTAACCTTCACCCACCCTTGTTGCCCAAGGTGTAGTCAACTAGGGCCTAACATTGCTGTTCATGAGTTTTTAGTTCATTATTTATATAATGTTATCCTCTCGTTTATCTTTATACCATGATTTCTGAAGTTTCTTAACACTTTAAATTTTGAGAAGTTTGAGTTAAAAATAAGTCTTTAATGTTTAAAGAGTTTATCTCTGCATTGCCTTTCATTGTAACATTGAAGAGAAATTTGTGGCTCTCAAGTGTAAAGATCCCCATTTGACAATAAAAAGGTTTTAAGAGGTGATTTCTCCTTTGTATCCTGTAATAACACTGGACAATTAAGTTCACAACAAATAAAAAAAAAATAGGGAACAACCGCTTGACCATCCTCATATCTGAGGGTTAGCGACCATAGCCCTCCACTCTTCACAGGTAACATTATAGTGCTGTTTAATCTTAAGATGAAATAAGTAAAATAAAGTGGTCCAATACAGTACAGCACTCATCTATATAAATTAATATGGCAGTTGTTTGATAATTTTCCTTTTAATGAAAAATAAATAAAATAAAGTGCTTGTGTACAAGGCCTCTCCTACAGCCTTCCAAAGAACAAAATCCATAACTGCTCAATTATATGTCATATCTCTCAATATCTACTGGGGTTTCTGCCTGTATTAACATTGGGCAGTGAAAATCATAAGAAAGAACCACCCGAATGGCTGATTATTAAGCATAAAGGATCAATTAAAACCAAATTAAAACAACACGTTAAATTTTACTTTAAATTACACTCAACAGATGAATGAACTAAGCAATCACAACTGGGAAGTGTTGCCAAGTCACCGGTTTTGAACACTCATCTGAGCTATTTATTTTTACTTTTTGTTTCGGGTTGATTGATTGATTGATTTACTGATTCTCTTATAAAATATGGTTAAATATAGGTCTAGTGATTAAACCCTCCCCTATGAGTGCCAGTGTTGGTCTTGTCTTGTCTAGTCTTAGCCCACACTCAGTGCCTCTACAAAGAACACACTAACCAAACCGAATAGTTAGCATGTTTATAAGTAGTGAATTGATAAATAAGAAAGATTTAGACACACAAATAAAGTCCTTAGGAAAGATGAAATCAGTAAATGGGATTCTTTTGAGTTATTTTTCAGATGAGACTGTAGTTTGTGTAGATCTGGCAATACTGTTAGTGAACCATCTCTGCTGCATGTCCAGGTTCTCGTGTTGTACGTTTCTCTCTCTATTACACAGTATGTCCAACAAATATCCTGTTCAAGTTAGAATGCGAGAAATGTCCAAGCAAGAGGAAATACTATTGAAAAGGAAACGTGAAATAGAGCGTAAAATGAAGGAACAACAGCAAGCAGATGTTAAGGTCAAGAAAGCAAGCCCTCCATTACCCCTCAAACCAGCACAAAGTATACCAGAGTCTAGTCCTAGGTGAGTATGGATTTACATTTATATATTTATTTGATAAAATTTTAGTAATGATAGTCTATGCAAGTTACCAAACCCTTTAAAAGAGCCAGAAACTGCCCTTGATTCACAGCTGGCATGAGTCAATTGATTTGATTATTATTTGGTGTCATAAAGTCACAAAAAATTGGTAAACTTAATTTAATCTGAATTGTGTTAGGTTAGGTTAGGTTAGGTACATGCACTCGATTTATTAACTCAGATTAAATTAAGTTTTCCAATTTTTTTTTACTTTGTGACACCAAATACTAGTCGAGAAGTGATTAGCAGTCCGATTTATTCATGTAGGACCATTATTTGACTTCATTGCGGCTACATTTGGGTACATTTGGGTAATTAGTTGGACCCCTCACGTATATAACAGTCACTGAGGATTAAAATATAATTCGTCTCCACCTTTACCTAACACGGTTAATATTCGTCCATTGGCTGTCTGCAGGTTCCCGCCATTTTTACCTCAGGTTAAACTCTTCACTTAATCAGTTGTCTCCCCATTTCCTCCTCCTCCTCCTTGTAGGTTAGTTCATTTGGTATGAGAATAGGTTTTAATTGTTGTGTATTTTGGGTGTGTTTTACCCTTATTTTACCTCCATTTTTGTTCAAATTAGCTGCTTCTGTTAAAAATTAAAATTTTATTTTTTGCAAAAAACGCTAATTTGCAAAAGAAATGAAGATCAGTTTGAGTAAAACACACTGAAAAACGTCAAAAAAACCTATTCCCGTACCAAAACCTGAGAAGAGCCAGTGGACGAATATTTACCCTTAAAACATAAACTAAAGTAAACTTTTATTTCCAAAATTGTCGGTATTATTGCGTTTTCACATCACACATTCCTACCACTAATCTATTATCATATCCGAATAAGACGTCTAATTATAAGAAAATTTTCATCTATTACATTACTGTCGCAAATGTACAATAACGGAGATAGCGTATCCAAAATGTTCTCTATTTTCTTCCATTAATCTTCTGCCATTATCGCCTACCTCACCTCCCACACTGCGTGTCTCCTTCATAAACCATCACGCGCATGGGTTCCCGTGCACGTCTCGCGGCCAATTAAAAGCTTTTTTTTTTTTGCAACCAATTAAAATGATTTTTGGTTTAATTTGCGGTATTTTTGGCCCAATCAAAATCGATTTTTATTTTAGGTCTCATATTTCCAAATTCATATTCATTTCCGACCATGGAAATTCTGTAAAATTTTACCTAGTTTCAGTCATCCCCGTATTTAATGGGTAGATCATAGTGGATGTTTTGCCGTGACCAGTTAAGTTCCGACTAATGCTATTTTACCGCAAGTGCTCTCTGATTGGCGAAGTATTAGCCTCCCGGCCATGCACAGGCCAACCGGCCTATTGCAGACTCCTTATGTTCTTATGTTAGGTAGGTTTCTTTGGTTGGTTGGTTAGGTCAGGTTCTATTAGGTTTTAGTAAATGTCTCCTCTTTTATGATTTTTAATAGACTCTGTATCTGTGTTCTTCTGGCTAAATAAACTGTTTCAATATCTGGAAAAAATTAAAATTGAACAACGGACAATATTTAGACTTTGTCACCACCTAATTGATTTTTGAAAATGGGTTTTTACAGTGTAAATCATCGTGTTAAATACAAATATGACCTTCATTGCTGTCGGAAATGAGCAATAGTTTAGATATTGAAAAAAAAAGTGGAAGGTCAAACAATGTAAAAACTTTAAAAACTAACCGAACCTAACCTTACTGAACCTAACCTAACCGAACCTAACCTAACCCCTAGTGTGTGAGAAACTTACCTTAAGGAAGAGATACAGGAGGATAGATAGAGTGATGTGACTTGAATGAGGAAGTGGCATCTTCGTCAGTGTCCGTCTCTTACCACAGTACCATGCAGGGTGATCTACACGGTACTGACACTCTGAATTACATTTTGGACACTTTACAGATGAAACAAGAACACCGTAAGCCCTAAAATTGACAACGGCTGCTGCGTCATTGTCCAAAATGCGCTGAATAATGCAGCAGCCAGCCATCTTCCAACTGGCCACGAATGCTGATTAGCGCACAAGTATTACGTCACATCGGCACTCCGACGGAAACATTACAGATTTTTTTTTCTCTATCTCACCATATAACTCAGTATTAAGTTAAGTGGTGGCAACCTCTAAATATTAACCCAAGCAACTTCTGGTTAGGGCTGTTTATAGCCACACAGCGATCGACACGGCAAAATAAATGCCAAATATGGTGAGAGTCACGGTCACATATCGTTCTCACGTTGTTAGCTGGTAATGGACGATTAGCCAATCAGAGTACACTCACGGTAAAATAGCATTAGTTGGAACTTAGCCAGTCACGACAAAATACCCACTGCCTCTTTAGATATCCAAGCAGACCTAACCTAACTGATTCGCCGGATGACTGAAACTAAAATAATACTGTACCTCCAAACCTATCTAACCTAGACACAGAACCCAGGAACTATATCTAACCTAACCTAAATTCCTAAGATTCCCAGATGACCGAAACTAAAATAATAAAAAAAATTCTAAATAACTGCGGACAAAAATGTGGCTCTATGGCCGTAATTATTTTTATATATAGTACTGTAATTTTCACAGTTTACTAGCCATTTAAGCAGTTGGTCTATCCAGTGTTTGTACAGGAGAAAAACGGAGAACTGGAAACCTGTGATGTTTGGTGGTGAGGGTCACACGGGACAACTCCCTTATCACGTGTGTCCAGGCTGAGGATCAAACCCTTGACATAATTGGTGAGAGATACTGTATATACAGGGTATATGGAGTTGATGTGGTGGGAAGTTGCTGTGTGGTCCTTGGGTTAGTTTAGGTAGTGTGTAGTATTGACTCTGCCTTTTGTATGTATGCTGGTTGTGGAGAAGTGAGAGAGCAATTAGCTGAAGGCATCTGTAGGGGAACTCTTCAGCATGTGCTTTGTAATGTATATACTGTAGAGGATTATATTCCTCAACATGATGCCTTTCAAGTGTTCAGTGAGTGTCAATGCAAGGCCAAGTGCAAGAAAAAGAAGTACAAAATTGAAAGTCTACAGATGACTTGATGCTAGTAATGCTTTTTCTAATGTATGACAAACACTTTCTATTCTAAATTCACTTTGTAATGCTAAGACTTTACTTTGAGAACCATCCCTCTATGTAGCTTTTTTCTCCGCAGTGTAGCAGCAGTGCCGCAGGTGCCCAATAAGTTTAGCAATGATGGAAGTTTTTTCGAACAGTTCAAGAAGTTGGCTGAAAAGCAGACCGGTAAGCATAAGGATTTAAATGATTTGTGTTATTCCTTTAAATAAATACTGAACAGGTATAGACCCTTAAATGTGGGGTCTTTGGGACCATGATTGAGCTGGTTTTAAGGATTTTCCAATTTCATGGGTCCTAGGTCATTCAATTTACCCAAGGCCTACCAGTACAGTACACTACATCAAGTTTTAGGTTCACATGCTGTGTCACTTGCACAAACTCCAGTGAATGTTTCAATTCTTAATTAACAGAATTAACATAAAGTCTTTGTATGCTGACTTTAAATAGGAAAATACACTACGTAAATATACTGTACTGGTAGTCTATGCTGTATAGAAGTTAAGAGTTTCCAAACGTGAGTGAAATGGATTTGTTTGCATCTCAGCACTTGCAGTGAGGTAAAACTTGATAAAGGAATGAGTTCTTAAATATTATTGTCTTATTGAATAAATAGCTCTACACCTTGATTATATTTACGTGTATTTAAATTTTTTTTTTTTTTTTTTCACAAGGCTTCTCTTAATTAATATTAGTCAAATTAAACCAAAGATTTGGGGTAACTTATGCCAGATACTACTTGTTGTCAACTTGTCAAACCCATTTAACTAGTGTAGCTTTTAAGGAACTCTCAACTTAGGAATAGACTACTGTATAGTAGTTAATGTTTTTATTATTACCTGTACAGTATTTGAAATATTCATACATTAAAATGATATTTTTCCTTTATTTCGTTATTTGACTCTCTAGCACCAGCAATACCATAAAATGGGAGAAATGAAGTATAAAATAATAAAAAATATCCTTCCACACTGTATTTCAATTTATTAAAAAGGTCTGATTTTATTCTAGATGTAAAAGAGGAGAAATATTCCTCTTCAGAGAAGTTCAAATCTTCAAGACCAGTTTCTACCAAATTGAAAGCTTACAACCAAATTCCTCCACCAAAATATATGTATCCAGGCCATTCAGTATCTCAGGGGCAAGACTCCACCTTCTCAACAAGTCCAGATCATGAAAACGTGAAAATAGAGCTCAACATTCATGATGTGAGTACTGTACTTGTACAGTACTAGTCTGAAAAGTGTTTTATTTGACCATTAATTGCATGAATCATATTTCATTGACACAATTATGGTACTGTACAGTTGTACCAAGGAAAAGATTAGTGGTGTGTTTTCCTCAAATAGATAAATTGTCTTTTTCTAAGATAGGAAAATTGATCATCATTGAATTATTTTAAAGTTGATTACAGTACATTCTTTCTCATTTATCTTTATTTTTTAGCTACTAAAGTAATAAAACAACATAGGTGTGTTTTTGTACAGTTTGTATTACAAACAAGAGAACATTGTACTGTTAAAGTGATCCATCAGCTTTAGGTAGTCTATGCACAATGTAATGCTATTTTATTCAACTGCAAATTTTCAAATTTGTAGAGGTGTAAATGTTCATGATGGTTAGGCATTCATAATCAGAGCTTCAGGGTAAATCATAACTATTTGGGGCATTCAGCAGCAAAATTGCTTCCAATTTGCCTTGCAGCAACTGGGACATCATTGCCATCAAGTGCTGTAATCATGGCTAATTCAAACACACATAGAAGTTAGCAGTAGAGCACAGCCAGGTACATGTGATTGTATAACAGGAATTTGATTATTTACTCTAAATAAATTGGAATACTCATCTGTTGAAAATGGTAAAAATATGATTATTCGTGGGCTTGAATTTGGCGTGCGGCATGACTGTCGTGTTTCTTTTTGGGCAGCTGGCTGGGCACGATGCGAGTACCATGGCTATGGTGTTATTCAGCAGTCGCTGATGCCTGCTTAATTTCCTCTCATTTTGCTACACACTGCCACAGAGTGAGCGTGTGTTGATCTGCCCGCTTGTCCTACCCGAAGATTTTGTTACTGTTTTCCCGAGTACCCTTCACTGCAGTAGGACACCGAAACATCAATATGTACAGGTACTCTAAAGATTCTTTGAATGTCGGTGCAAGCAAGGGAGGAAGGAAGGGTATGGCACTCATTTTAGACGAGCCCTGTGTCTGTGTGGCAGCTTTCATCTGGGAGTACAATGTGATTGAGTCCAGTAAACTGTATGTACATTTTGAGTGAGGAAAAGATTATTACCAGTGTAAATCTAACACTCCTGTAAGTGCTAAGAAATCAATTGCTTCCTATTTTAAATCAAAAGAATGCACTCCAGGCTCCACTTCAATGGAGTTTGACATTGAGAGACCTCAAACCATTAACCCTTCGCCCTACAAGCTCACCACCCTTCTTATCACCATAGGCACAGCAGCAGGGTTTTATTGGTACTTGTAAATGCAATAAAATATATTTTATAACACCTACCACTTAACAGATATTGGCCATTCGGGCTACCCACTGTTATTACAGGAAGAAACCGGTGGCTGAGATGATGTTTGGTAGTGTCAAACTGGATAATTCCTTTCTCACGTGTGTTCAGGCCAAGCAGAACTCGAACCCTTGAACATATTGATGAGGTCGCGCATTAATGCTATGCCACCAAAACCCTGCACCAAGTTACCAATTTTAAACCCACGAATAATCAAAATTTGACAACTATCGACAAATAGTTCTGAGAAATATTGAGTCATTGAGAGCACACTTTAAATGAAATAGACATATGGAGTGTACAGTGGGGAAGAGATTATGGATCATATACGATGGAGTTGTTTTGTGTGTGATAGTGGTCATTTGAAAGAATCTAATGAGTCACCTGTGTATGTATCGTGAGTTATTTTAAAGTGTTGTGAATCACTGTAAATGCTGATGATTTGCTGTGTACATTGTGTGCAAGTTGAGAATATGAACAAGAATATGTGGATATTTTTACATATTGTTCTAGCCATTTCTTGTCACCCACTACAGTTATTTTTGCATTGCTTTCCTTATTATTTCCTCCCTTCCATAAAAATTAGAGAAAGGTAAAGATAATAGAAAGATAAATTTTGGTGAAGAGGATTTTTTCTTTTTATCAGGAAGAGGACTCCCTCAGTAATCAAACAATAAAAGATGTAGATCAACCTGATTGGTTCAAGGATGCCCTTAAGAGAGCCCAAGCCAAGGCAAAACAGCTGTCTGCTGTAGCCCCCCCAGGTAAGCATAACCTCTACCTTACTATTCAGGACAGCAGACACAGTACACCTTCCCATAAAGAGACCCTACAGAGGCTTTTATCCACAAATATTTTTATTAAATATGTACACTATAGAGGTCTTCTGAAATATGTAATGAGTAATGGAAATTCATGGAGGCATTCACTCAAACTTCTACAAACATTTATTTGCACACCTCATAAATATTAGTACAGTACACCATTCTGCTTAACACCCTGCACATATCTATATATGCTACCTGCAGACCCCAGTGTCCTGCTTACAAACACATGCACACACACTAACACATCCACATGCATGACTCATTCACATCGAAAAACGTGCACTAAGAGTATCGAACTTATAATTATTAGCCTTTATTTCAGGGTTCTGTTTGTTTTTTGTCTCATACCAAACCAGTACTGTATCTGAGTTTTTCACATACTATACACAGAAGATTGTTAAAGCTTGCCCTCCACCATCATAATGACACTGTATGGTGAACCTTTTTTCACTCGGCAGCCTAAGGATAATGTGCAACACTAAGCAATTGGTTTAGATATAAAATCCTTGACATAGTGGTTTGTACTAATCTGTATGAGAAGCCTCCCTCTCCATTGCAATAATCACTGTGAAATAAAAGAGTAGAATCAAAGTTTTGAACAAGTTCATTACATCACACAAACCACCGGTTGTGCGCACTTCACCCTTCTGTTTAGTTTAATCATTTTGCTTTTCAAGGCACCAAATTTCTTTTCTAAACATTTGGACTCCCTGTTTACTCTGCCTGAGAGTGATGTACCTTTATGTGTATATGTCTAGAATGAACATTGTCAGTTGGTTACATCCTGTCCACTAGCCACCTGTTAGTTGGTTACATCCTGTCCACTAGCCACCTGTTAGTTGGTTACATACTGTCCATTAGCACATGTTTGTTGGTTACACCCTGTTGACCAGCCACCTGTTAGTTGGTTACATCCCTCCACTAGCCACCTGTTAGTTGGTTACATCCCTCCACTAGCCACCTGTTAGTTGGTTACATCCCTCCACTGGCCACCTGTTAGTTGGTTACATCCCTCCACTAGCCACCTGTTAGTTGGTTACATCCCTCCACTAGCCACCTGTTAGTTGGTTACATCCCTCCACTAGCCACCTGTTAGTTGGTTACATCCTGTTTACTAGTCATCTGATTCCAGAAGATTACTGCTCTGGTAGCTCTGTGTTTTGGCCGAGCATAGATTTGTTCCCTCCTTCAGTTTATCTGTGATCCTAGTTTAATCAGGGTCCTGGATATTGGGTCAAAATTAGAGTCTGGAGTTTCTTACATCTCTCCTGGTTGATTTTTAAAATGATTAACTAACATAGATGACCTGTATGGTAGGGACATTGTATTAAGCTTGACCATTCTGAAGGGACACATTACACCCATTGTACAAGATGCTGTGGGTCATTGGCAGCATAATGGCTTTGCTGATACTGATACTGTACATACTCATGATAACTCTGGAAAACTGCTTTACACTGGAGGATTTGTTGGGTCAGAATTCTTTGAGACTTAATTTTTTTTTTTTTAGGTGGGTTGGCTCGCCAAGTCGAGTGCATATCTCACTACCACTTTGAGCATTTATAGTACAGTGCTGTCTCAATCGTTCCCATTATTTTACACGACTCAGTTGGTGGGTAGGAGTATGGTCATAAATGGAGGCGTAATTCTGAAATCCCATTTATGATTGATCTTGACGCCAAGTGACTCGACTAAACTCCATTCACCCAATGGGTCATTGGTAGCAAAAAGTTAGCTGAAACTAAATGGGTGGATGCCCAGAAGATATAGTATAGCCTACCTGACATGGTTGAGATGCACGTGCACTCATGTGACTTATGAGTTGTTAGCCCTGTAATGAAGGTGCTGACTATTGCTTCACAAATTTGTTTTTAAGGACAAAGATTACAATGGGACTGTAAAATAATTGTAAGATTAATTCCAGGCACTGTGGTTGAGTGTTACCTTGGGTTCCCTTGTAATCTAAGTACTGTTAGCACTTAATATAAGTTGCCTAGTTTTGACCTCGTAATAAAATGGGATTTCATGATCGATCCTTCATATTTATACCTCGTTGAATGAATGGTACTGTACCACTATGGTAAGGTAAGAAGACCACTCAGTGATTGATAGACTGGTATTAGGGGTGAGATAATTTATTTAATAAATTTTAACAAGTTGGACAATGTATGTACAGTATACATTGTATTAAGTTTATTATATTATAAGTGAAAAGAGACGACTGTAGTTTGCAACAGTAATTGATAAAGTTTTTGCAGTTGGACATTGTCTTTCTATTGTTCATTGTATAAAGTATAAATCCCCCTTAACCAATGTTTGCATCAAGACCAGTTAAAGTTGTTGTCATGCTGTTTATGATGTGGATAAAACCTCTTTATTGATAGTGCTTATTAAAACCAGACATTAATTTTACAGTATACGAGGTAGGGAAAACAAAATTGCTTTACAGTACTTAAATGTACATAGTTTATCGTTGTTCTTGTCATATGAAGTATGATAAAGAGGGCAATTTACAGTATAGTATAGGCACTAGAGTATATTCTGTATGCTGAATCTTTCTCACTAACCTTCCTGAAGGTATTGTCATCCAAAGCAATTCATAATTGTAGTTAAATTAACAAGTGATGTAGGGATTTAGAAGACTCATGATGTTGTGTCAACAAGCTTTAAGGTTTAACCCCAAGGTTTCCTGGAAGGCTGCACTTGGGTGACTGGGGTATACTACATAAACCTTTGCTACACTAAAAAAAATAGAGCTATGATCTCTTCCTGCTCAGCTGCAACCCTTATAAACTAAGGGTAGCGCTGATGTACCTGCTGCCCAAACTTGGGTTCTGTGAGTTTACTGCCTTAGTGCTGCATCCCATGACCCAAACAGGCTATAAAACAGGCTTAATGATCAACACCCTTCAGTGCCTTAGCTCTTCTTGATATCTCTCAATTGGCTGTGTGTGTTGGCAACTAAATTCTTTATTTATTTATTTGAATGGCTTATGTGGGATAGACTGGTTGCCATGCAGTTGTTTGCATTCATATATACTTTAGGTACATGCATTTTTCATGCTGCTGGAGTGTTTGCAGTTGCCATTTATGGTGTAGGAATGTTTGGCTAGATGTAATTTGTGCTCTATTTGTGCTGCCTTGAGAAGTCAACATCATTATATTCTACAGCACCATTTCTGATCATTATGGTAAGCGCTGTGTGTGCGAGGTTGAGGCATCAAAACAAGAGACTTAATTAAAGGGAACTTGACCTTTAAGCATGGGGAGTTGTCCACTGTCCTGCTCTTTGTTTCTTTTTGACTGGAATTCTAACTTAATCTGGTATGTCTTGAAATCTAAGCCTCTCAGGTTCCTTGTTTTCCAGCTCTCAGCCTTCGGGCACCTGGTTCGTCAGAGTTACCTTCTCTGTTAATAGGAGTTGTGGCTGAACTAGGAAAGCATTATCTCTAGTTTTACTTGATATCTGGAGTATAGTCCTCAGGTGGGACTTCCCGAGGTCAAACCAAGATGCTGTTAGATGCTCGATTCATTCCCTTTATATAATAGGATTTCAGGATCAGTACCTCATTTCTCAGACTAAATTTCAGTTAATGGTGTTTTGTGTAGCTTCTATCTCACACATTTTTACTGGGTTATTGAAATGGCAATAGTTTTCATTCTTCATCTTGTTGATTTATGTCAAACTAAGTCTACCGGTCAGGCAGAGATTTTCTATTCAAGCAGCTAGACTATTAGTGAGGGAGACATACTGACGAAGTTGTTGATTTGGTTCCGCTCCCCATCTTAAGGCAAGTTGTGGGTCGCCCTTACTGATGAGGTCGTTGTTTCTCTCCCACTCCCTGTCGCTAGGTTAGTAACGAGGCAGCTTTACTGATGAGGTTTGCTAGTTTCTCTCTCAGCTGGTTCCAGTGATGATGAGGATTCGATCAAGAGCCAAGATTCTCTCGAGCATCAGGCCAAGAAACGGAAGAGCCGTTGGGGAAGCTCACCTACCCCGGAGGCCATCCCAGTTGTACCACCAGCTCCAGGTATGCATTTTAATGATATATATGTACTGTATAATTAAGAATGTCATACAAATACTAGACTAAATTGGAATATTGTAGTAACTAATAACCACAAGGAAACCACAAGGAAAAAGAAAACACGAAGATCCCAAGCACTAGAACCGATTACTGTATTGGTGGAAAAATATTCCAGCTGGTGAGCAAGCGAAAACATGTTGACATGGTTTCGTAAGAATTTCGTTAACCGAATTGAAGATTCTTATGGAAGGTAATTCGTTAACCGAGGCGTTCATTAACCGAGGGATCACTGTATAAAGGTAGGCTGAGAGGGGTTTTAGGGCATGGGGAGAGAATGGAGGAGACCAATTGAGGTATGTGGTGTAGGAGTCTAAATGTGGAAGGGAGGATAGCTTGGGGGAGAAGTTGTAAGAAATGACTCTAGAGTTAGGAACCGGGCGAGAAAGGCTGCATGGTGAGCTGCCGTCAGGTAATTTTGGATAACCCATGTAATTTGAGTGGGTAAAGGGGCCATAAAACATTGATGATGATTTTAAAACTACTCTTTGAATGACTTACCTTCAATAAATGTCTAAATAATTAATGATGATTAAAAATACAGTTGCCTTGAATTATTTTGGGTATTTTTATTTCATGGGTTCCAAAATAACTACTGTAAGAAAGATTGAATGACAGTTAATGAAGGGAAAGTGTGTTAGTGGTGTTTATTCTGAACACCCTGCATTCTAGTAGTAAAAATGTAATGATTGCAGGAGTCTTCACATCCTTAAACACTAAAAATATTATTGTACTTTAATGTCATTCTCATTGTATAAAGTTCCCTGCATTGCTGTTAAGTTAAAACTGCTGAAGAATAATTTTTTTGTAATTTTTAACAATAATGTAGATACCTGTATCATCATTTGCTTATTGGAACTTTATGAAACATTTGATTTGGCCTCAAAAGATTATGTTTAAACCTGTTGTGGGAGTTTTAATTTGGTTAGGGTTTTTTTTTTGACAATGCTTTGAATTTTCTATTACTGTAAAACTAATATACAGTATAATGTTTATAGCAGTGATAACATGCAATTAACATAGTTTTGTTTGTTTTCCTAAGCACCAGTGACTCCCACCTCCCCATTATGTCTGAATGTCCCAGACAATCTGATGGGTATGGTAGGAGAAGGGGAACACATAGCAGCCATTCATGGTGTCATGGTTACACGCTTAACAAGGAATAATGCTGCCATAATTGCTTATGCTAAGAAGGTATTTGACACTACTGATCTGAGTGAAGCACAATGGAAGCAGTGTGAAGATCAGATGAAGGTAATTCTTTGTACGATTTGAACTATAGCTAGAGACCCTTTTTCTGTGGATTATGATTTTCTGTTTGAGTACTTGGTGTAGTTGTAATTGTGTATGAACTTAATTTTGGGGGATATGTTTCTTGGAGAATGAGAATATGTACAACCCTATAAACTATAACTTAATTAACAAGAACAGATGCTCTTCAAGGATGAAAAACATTCATATATTATATAAAACAAAGTAATTTGGTTACTTGGAGATGACAGCTTGAGAAATAATGTTGATGTTGGAGTTAAGGTTCTGTGGGTGCTGGGGACACTAGCATCACTTTGAGATAATGCGACATTTATTGGCTGGAAGAATGTAAACTAACAATGCCTGTCTGGGTGCCTTCAAGACATTTTTAATGTATTTAGCAGCCTATGTGAGCACTTTCAAGCAGATGCATCACCCATTCATTCTAGACATGAGTTGAAGATGCACGTGGGTGCTGGGTCTGAATCATTAAATGTTCCTAAAAAGGTTGCAAATTGCTGGTTAAAAAATGTAGTACAGTATAAATGAAAATGTGAGAATTACAAATATATGGGGGACCCCTGGAAATGCACAGAATTTAAATTTTAGTTTATTATTATTATATATACAATAAAGTACAGTGGAACGTCGATATTACACAAGATACGTTCCAAGAGAGGTCGCTTTAAACCGAATTCGCACTAAATCGAAGTGTTGTTTCATGGAATAATTTAGTTTGGTACTTGAAACAAAAGACTAAGAGACTACCCAGATGCACCTCAGCCAATCTCCTAGAATAAACAAAAAATTTTTTTTGTAGTATTATGTTAAAACAAACACTCATAAATCAACACAGCTAAAATTATGGGACGTGAAATGGCTGTTTACTAGCGATCAGCTGATGTGAAGATTGGAGGGGGATGGGTGAGGTGATATGTTTGACAGCTGATGCCAAGCTCTAGGGCTTATTTATTTATCTGTCCTTAAGAGTGACTTTAAGTTTTTCTCTTATAAAATGTCACTGAACTGACATGTTCTAATTAATTTTATTACAAAGGGCAAAGAAATTTTGTCTCGTGCAAAATATATGACGTTTATATGCAAATTATTCACTGGCTTGCAAGGATTCTAGCAATTCAAATTATATTATCCTAACCTTAGTCTGTGATATTATATAAGATAAAAACTGTAAGCCTATAACTACCAAACCCAGGCTGGGAAGATGGGGGGGAGGGGGGTGACAGTGACACGTTTGACAGTTGGGGCCGAAGGTCTAGTGAAGTATTTATTTGCTTATTTATGTCCTTTAGATTGAGTTTTTATTTTTTTCTTATAAAATGTCACAGAAGTGACCGGGGAGAATATAATT
The DNA here is from genome assembly GCF_018991925.1 of Homarus americanus. Lineage (NCBI taxonomy): Eukaryota > Metazoa > Arthropoda > Malacostraca > Decapoda > Nephropidae > Homarus > Homarus americanus. The sequence goes on along the minus strand of NW_024716703.1, from coordinate 1,066,390 downwards.
TACATTACTGGAATTCTTATAAGATGTAATATAATCATGCTATAGTTTGCACTAGACAAAAATTTTAGTAATCATTCAGTACATTATTTTGAGTATATATACAGTACAGCTTTGCCCTTAGGACAGTGTAGCGTGCCCAGAGAAACATGAGGCGCAAATTTTAAAATATGATGTGCCAGATTGACTCAGGCAAAATAGGAAAGATTCACTTTAAATTAAAACATTGTCCTTAATTGTGGGTGTCGCTTTAAATCAATAATCTTAAATTGAATCGCTTTAAATCGACGTTCTACTGTACTTTTCTTTGATAAGCATAAACAAATGTTTTTAAAGTATATATACTCTTCTTTTAACAGATGAATGTGGTGTTCCAACTTCTTCAAGCCAAGAAAATGGAGGCAGAGCGATTAGAACAACAAGGGAAAGTTAAATATGAGTATGATTCAGATGAAGATGTTGACGGTGGCACCTGGGAACACAAAAGGTTAGACAAATTTTCTGTGTTGACCTAATTAAGTGTTCTTGAGGATTTAATTTGCGAGACTTAATGCCTGGGATGAAGGCCCTGTCAAGTAAAAAGAAATTATGTTTGGTTTCTTGGTTATTGTACTTAATCTTTTGCCAACTGGTAGTAAGTACCATATATACACATAAACAATGAAGACTTGATTCGGGGCTTAATGTCATGGTGTGTTGGTCTGAGGCCATGATCTTGGATCAGAAGTGATGGTATCATTTTGAAAAACAAATTATACAAATTATCATCTTGTTTAGACAAAAGCTATTTTCTGAAGAACTCTTTATCTACTATTGAAGGTTATATCATTCCTTAGCAGACCTTGCCAAATTTGGTGATTTTTTAGTTTCTTATAAATCAGTATGAGTAATACATTTAAAATATTCTGACACTGTTTCACCTTGTTCAAAAATCTTCAGGAGAGCCAAAGAAATGCAGGAAACACATGCAAAAGCAACAGAGCTGACAAATATGGCAGAAGGAAAGCATCACATTGGTGACTTCTTACCACCAGATGAATTAGCAAGGTTCATGGAGAAGGTATGTTCTCTGGTAGATATTTAAAAAAGAATGATGAAGAGACCCAGTGTACTTTTTGATACGAGTTAAAGTAAAAAAAAATTCTGAACACTATAAACTTTTAAGACCATTGACATTCAAGTTTTGCTATAAATCCCAGACTTAACCCTAAGATGTCATAGGTCTGGGGAAGATGGCTGTTGAGATTCACAACATTGTATGAACAGGGTGTCTACTGGTCTGGAAAACCTGGAAGAGGCATGGAATTTTACAACTACCCATTGTGAATTCAGCCCAACTTCAAAATATTGTTACTTTGACAACAATCTTACCATACAATAATGCTGTACTATATAAAAGGTAAATACCGTATATGGCGACTTATAAGTCGACCATCCATTTCAAGCAAAAAAATCTGGTCATAGAGGTATACCTACTGTATAAGTTGACTCCCCAACTCCAGCAGCTGTCAGGTGTTGTGAAGGACCAAGTCAATCATCAAAACACATACATAAACAGGTAAGCAGTCAAACAAGCCACTCTGGACATGACGTCACACAACGCCATTAGTGACTGACCCAACAATCACAACAACACTGACCTCAGTTGACTTCCTGCTCATTCCACCACAGTTTCACACACTTGATCACACACACTCTTAGAACATCAATAACTACTGAGAAAAACTTTATTTCGTCCATAATAGAAATAGAGCAATTATATTAAAGATAAATATGAAGGTTGTAATACAAAATACTCTCACTTACGGTCAGGATTTTAGAGGTCATCATTTTATACCCATCGTATAAGTTGACCCCCTAACTTTGGACACTAAAAATTTTGCTTCAAAGGTTGACTTATATGCCGCCATATACGGTAATTAAACTTTTAGGAACAAAATTCCAGCAAATAATCCACTCTAATAACTGAATTGTTTGTGTACTTGTCATATTTCATGTTAGCGATCAAATAACCAAATATTACAGGTTATACCTACTAATTCTGCAATTATTATTGTCAGAGATGAATAAGTTATTATAGTTAAGTGACTTTATTTAATTGGCTTATTCTGCATACAGTGATATCCCCGTTAGCCGGAACAATTGGTGCAGAGCACTTACTGGAATGAGAGATTTCTAGGTAATGAGATGACTCTTTCAAAGCCGGAAAAATCCCTCATCTCCGGAATTTTCTGGGTAGCGGAAAAATTTTCTCTGAAGTTCCAGAAATTGCCCATTACATCATAACTTGAACCCGGAAAAATTTCCATCATCCCCATAATTTTCCGGGTAACAGAAAAAATTTCTTGGAATTTCCAGAAAATGCACCTGATTTTCATCTATCAATCCCCCCCAAAAAAATCCCCCATCCCCGGAATTTTACGGGTAACGAGAAAATTTTCTCAGACTCTTCGGGAAATGTGCCCCTCGGAAAATCGTTCCCAAAGCCGGAATTTTCCGGAAAATTTCGGCTTTGGGAACAATTTTTCGAGAAAATTTCAATTTTGGCTATTGGAGAGTTCCGAGTTTAAGGGATTCCGGGTAACTGATATATTACTGTATTTATCATGGGTTATTCTGTATGCTATAGGTGGATCTGGGGTGTGATTTTTCGTTTTTGGCCACATTTCCGGCCTTTTGGGAATTTCCAGGTTGACCCTTGTGAATCACGCAAATCCAGGGAGAAAAATATGGAAGGGGGAGGTCAAGGTCTTTGCTGATGTTCATCACTAGGCCTAATAATCATCCTGATCATAGCTGGTTAAATAAAATAGTCAGCCCAGTAGCCAGTGGCAATTATCATTGTAAAATTTTTAAATTCTGTACATAATACTGTATGTACATATTGAAAACCTGTAATTTTGTTATTCTGTCATAATAAATGATGAATTCATGTGCCTGGAAAAGCCAGGGGTTTTTTTTCTGGCCAGTAGACACCCTGATGAATGACATGTCATGAATAAATGAAGAATCCAATGTAGTGTATGACAACTTGCATGTATTGAGTTCCAAATTCTGTTAATTGAGATTGTTTTCTTTTTTTTCATCCATTTTTTATATTACAGTATCGGGCAATAAAGGAAGGACGGGATCCAGATCTTTCAGACTACCAACAACACAAGCTTACAGAAGACAATGTTGGATACAGGATGTTGAAGAGCATGGGGTGGACTGAGGGAATGGGCCTTGGTGCAGAAGGAAAGGGAATAACAACACCTGTTAACCAGTAAGTTGAGTGTATATCACTGAGGCTCCATGCTTATCCTGGATGCCATCTCACCATCTAGCAAGGATTTCCATGTAAGATCCACAGGATAAGTAGAATCAGTTAGTTACATCAAAAACAATTAGTTATCCCAGCTTCTTCTCAGGGGTACTCTAACAAAATAACCAGTTGGTTAAAACAATTTACTAGACTGTTATATACTCTACCTCTATGTTTTATATGTACGGTAATATCTCCGTTAGCCGGAATCCCTCAAACCTGGAATGTCCGATAGCCGGAATTGAGATTTTCTCGGAAAATCGTTCCCAAAGGCCGAATTTTTTGGAAAATTCCGGCTTTGGGGAAAATTTTCCGAGGGGCACATTTTCCGGAAAATAACAAGAAAATTTTTTGCCGATATCTGGAAAATTCCGGGGATGGGGGAGTTTTTTCCAGGTTTGAGAGTTGAAGATCGGGCGCATTTTCTGGAAATTCTGAGAACAGTTTTCCATTACACGGAAAATTCAGGGGATGAGGGATATTTTTCTGGGTTTGAGAGATGATGTAAGGGGCAATTTCTGGAACTTCCGAGAACATTTTTCCCTTACCCGGAAAATTCCAGAAAATTTCGGGGACGAGGGATTTTTTTCTGGCTTTGAGAGAGTCGTCTCATTACCTGGAAATCTCTCATTCCCGGAAGTGCTCTGCATCAATTGTTCTGGCTAACGGAGATATCGCTGTACAGGTACTGTACTACATATATTTAACGTGTCCCACTATTTAGCCAGTGCTGTAATTGCACTTTCATTATAATATGTTAGCCCCTTTCATTACTAAACTACTGTAATGCATTATCAAATAATTACCATATTATGATTGTTAATCAGTTCAATAAGTTTTGTCTGTGAGTATATGGATAATTAAATATTTTCTTGATAATAGGAATGGACGTTCAGAGAGTCAAGGCTTGGGTGTGGAGAGGCCTGAAACTCTTCAAGAAGAAGATGATGAGTATGATGCTTACAGGAAGCGCATGATGCTGGCATACCGTTTCCGGCCTAATCCTTTGGTAATTATACAAGTAATTGTGTAACATTATGAGAATGTCCTATATCTTTAATGCAGAGGTGTGGGAGTTGAGTCAGTACAGTACTGTACTGGACTCTTGTCATCACCTCTAATCCAAACTGTGAATAGGAACTTAACTTTGCATTTAGGGAATTGAAACCATATAAATACAATTCTAACCACTCTGGCTCCTTGTCTATCAAACAAAGGTATATTTTTCAGTGTAGTGTATCCACACTGCCCCCTAAAGAACCACCAGGCCTACATGACTCACTTTCACTTTCATATAATTATTCTGCTCTCTTCATTGCTTTCAGTAAGAGACATTGAGAAAATATCTAGAAACCATGACTCAGTATTTTTAAATCATAATGTTTTATCTCATCTTTCAGAACAATCCAAGACGAGCATATTACTGAAGATAAAGAAGTTGGTAGAAGAATCATTGTTCAAAATGAAAGAAAAATGGTTATAACCACAAAAGCAACAGAGTTTCAGTGATGAAGGTCATATGTTACGTACATTGCTCTTTGTATCATGTTATTCCATTATCTAAGTCTTCATATTGGAAAGATTTGTTACAGTACACATTATACATACATTTGGAAGTTCCACTTTATATCTTCAAGCTTTTATAAAAAGTTTTTGCTTATTTATCCATAATTTCTAACCTAGTACTGATATCGGGTGACTCAGAAACAATCAGCAAGTCCGCTAGATTCTCAGGAACATGAAACTTTAGGCAAGAATATCATAAAATGATTATTTTTAAAACTTGAGACTACCCCAGTCATAACAGATTTCTTGAAAAAGACACTTGGGAATATTGTTATCCCTATGAAATAGAGGAAGGTGATTAAGAAGTCTTTGCCGCCATGTAAGCATGCATGCTTCATCCCCATTTTGTATTTGATAACATAAAACAACACCTCAGTTCCAGTTGTGGGTAGATGCTACCTCCCTCTGCTCCTGTTAGAAGCTAAGTGCTTCTAAGTGTTTGCATTATGTTTAAACAGAATGTTTCATATGCATTGCAAGTGTTTACAGACCTGGTTTATGGGTTAGCCAGTGTGTTTGAGATGCAGTGCCTTCATATCCCAGCAGTGTGCCTACACATTGTGTAATTCAACTTGTCAACAGATGGTTTTATCCAGATTTATTTGTTTGGCTCCAGGCTTCTCCGAAGATACTTGGGGATGATTCAAATAGAAACAAGGATAACTCAGTACAGATTGTCAGTGCAGGTAGGTTGGTTATTGACCATTTTTCCCTACTAAGTCTGAGTTACCCCCAAAATCACATTACCCACACTCAGTTTTAACATGTTCCAAGCCAGTTATTCCCAGATAGTGCACTCATAAGGGAATTAGTAAGGGATATTCCTTTCATTAATTATTTTCATTGGCTCATGGTGCTTGTTGGCTATTGTGCTCATATATTGTGTAAGGATGTTTATCTTTAATTGAATGGCAGTACTGTATTGGACATATAATGTTAAAGGTATAGGAAAAGGGATTCTTGATATTCAAGATGAACTGGGAGGTCAGGATACATAATTTGTTAGTTTGTGAGCTCTGGCACCATGCTTTGGATAACTATATAAGTGCCATATTTATTTTGTGAATGTTACCCTCCGAACTGTTTGACTTTAATTTGAAGAGCATATCGTCATTTCTTTGTCAAGCTATCAATATGGGTCATTCAACTCAGGTATTGTAGAGGATGGATGTCTCCTGGCTACTGAGGGGGTTTTCTGGGTTTCTCCCTTGTTTATGAGTTGGGGCGAAGAGGATATTTCATTACCTGTAACACCTTTCCAAGAATTTTAGTATCCAAGCTCCTTGCCTTGCTCTGCAAGTAGTGTATGGGGTCCTCTCTATGCTGAATAAAATCATCTGACATAAGCCATATAAAATATTGAAAGTGGCATTCTTGTAGTGAAGGAAAGTTTTCACTGGAGGACTTGGAGCTTCCTATATGAAAAACTATCCATATCACCCACACCTCAGGGAGAGGAGTATTTGATCTACATGGTCTGAGGAGATGTTGTTTCATCCCCATCCTTATGATAGTCCAGTTTTGGACCGACCCAAAAATTCTTACCAAAAAAAAAAAATTTTTTTTTTTCCTGAGATTATTTAGTTCCAAGCTGGAATATGATTTACTCTTCTCAATATTGGTGATGGCAGCTCTTGACTTTATAAGGTAACATCTCTTTAATCATTATTCTAAGGTGGAAAACAGTCATAAAAGTTGTTTTGTCATACTTGGTTTTCATGCACAGAGGCTTGGGTATTAGCTAAAAAAATTATTATTCAGTGTCATAGTACACGTACTCCTCGACTTACGACAACCCAGATATACGACTGCTGTGGTGTGGTCGTATAAAATATTTTTTAAATTACGTATTTTCTAGTACCGAAATGTTTCGGTCCCGTACGACAGCGTGGTTTGGGCTGCCTGGTGGTGTACAGCATCCACGCTGTTGCCTGCTCAGTTGGTGTTTGGCCGTCGTTGTTGTCGTTAGTGATCGCGCTGTGTACGGACAAAAAAAAATTTCTAATCCCTTTTAAAATGACTGGCAAGCCTAAAAGTGAGAGTTCTCGTGGTGCTGAGAAGAAAAAGAGACTCAATTACTTTTGAGATGAAAATGAAAAAAATAATGCAATATGAAAATGGAAAAACAGTAGCGACCATTTCACGCGACCTTGGCTTCTCTCACTCGACGATATCAACAATTTTGAAGGACAAGGAACGAATTCGTGAGGTAGTGAAAGGATCAGCACCTGTAAAGGGAACAATAATATAAAAAAAAAGACAAGCTCCTCTTCATGAGATGGGAAAATTACTTGTGATGTGGATTGAAGATCAACTGCAAAAGCGTGTACCCTTAAGCCTTCTAACCATACAGGCTAAGGCAAGAAGCCTTTTCAAAAGCCTGAAAGAGCAGGCAGGAGATGAGTGCGACCAAAACTTCACAGCAAGTCATGGTTCTAAAGGTTTAAGAACCGTTACAGTTTGCACAGTGTAAAGGTGAATGGAGAGGCAGCAAATGCTGATGTGGATGCTGCCGAAGCTTTTAAGGAGCTAGATCGTGTCATCGTGGAGGGAAATTATTTGCCTAAGCAAATATTAAATGTGGATGAAACTGGCCTATTCTGGAAGCGCATGCCAGAGCGGACATACATCCACAAAGAGGCGAAAACCATGCCGGTATTCAAGGCATTCAAGGACCGAATCACACTTCTGTAGCTGGTTTCAAGGTAAAACCCTTCATTATATATCATTCAGAGAACCCAAGGGCTTTTAAAAATGTCAGCAAACACACACTGCCAGTGTTTTATCGCAGGAGTATTGTCTGCAACAAGGGGTTGCGTTCAGTATTTTATTAATTTTAGATAATACTCCGGGACACCCACCACACCTGGACGACCTGCACCCTGATGTTAAGGTAGTCTACATTCCACCTAACGCTACCTCTTTCATCCAACCCATGGATCAAGGTGCTATTGCTGCTTTTAAAGCGTATTATTTATGTACGAACTTTGCTCAGAGAGTTTTGGAAGGACTACAACATTTTGCAATGTACAAAGAACATAACTCCAGCTTGGGATGAGGTTACAGGTCATTGCATGAATGGAATATGGAAGAAGGTCCTGAAAAGATATGTGAACAGTTTCAAAGGATTTAATGAAGATGAAGCAATTTCTGAGATTAGTAACAAGATAGTACAGTTTGGTAAACAGCTGGAGTTAGAAATTGATAATGACGATGTTAAGCACTTGATGGAAAGTGTAGCAGAAGAGCTAAGTAACGAGGATCTTATTGAACTGGATGCACAGAAAATTGCAGAGGAAGAAGAGAGACAAAATGTATATGAATCTGCACCCCCAAAAATGTTTCGGTACAACAAATGGCAGAGGCATTTGCTACCATTAATAAGGGGATGCAAATTTTTGAAGAAATGGATCAAAATGTTGAGCATTTTGCAAAAGTTGACAGACTGATCCAAGATGCACTTGCTTGCTACAGGGAGATTTACAATAAAAAGAAAAGGCAAACTGTCCAGTCTAAATTGGACATATATTTTAAGAAGTCCCCTACTGTTGTCTTCTCATGCCCCACCACTGCTGCCTCTTCACTCCCTAAAGATGATCCAATACCTTCAACAAGCAAGTATGTTAGCCTGTCTGAAGAAAGCAAAATTGGTGACCCACCCAGCCCTGTCTTCTCCTCTGCTTCATCCAATTATGTAGTCTCCATGTTTAATTAAAAAATTATTGAGGCCCTGTGTGCATTCAGCTGACTACATTAAAGCTAAGTGCACAGTAACACTTTATTCATTTTTCATTATTGATTACTTTTACTGTACCTTATTTCAATTTTCGAATATCTATATTATTTTCGCATTTTCGACTTACGACCTGGTCGTCGTGATGGAACCTCGTCGTAAGTCGAGGAGAGACTGTAATATGATATTTCTTGGACTTGCGATTGTACACTTAATCTCCCTTCTGTTACCTATGTTGGATTAGATAGTGTGACTCTAAGTAGAGTACATTTTTTGTGAGCACATAGAGCTTATTGGTGCCTTCTACCTCCCTATTCTTGCTAGCTTGTGTATACTGTACATGAGACACCTGAGACCAGCATTACATGAGTAATTCAAATCAAGGATTGATCCATGTCCTATTCATTAACTGAGCTGGGATCATGCTATTCATATCCCTTCCCTTCTGTTGGAGTGATAGATAGGCTGGATCTTGTAGCTCTGTTTTCTAAATAAACCAAAACAAAACTAGAGAAAAGGGGCATGCCTACTCATGTGGTGGCAAACACTCCTTAACTTTCTCCCTCTGTTTTATAGGGGGACTGCCATACCAAGTGTCTCCATTAAAGGAATCTGGCAGGGTTAAGAAGCATATCTTGAATTATTTTTTTTTTTTTTAGATTCTTATCACAATCACAAGTTTTGGGTCCCAGGGAACTTGGTTTTCATCCTGAAAATTGTTGATTATACAAGAGTTGCCTGATCCTGGTTCAGTTGGAAAATGGCATACTGTATTAAGATCAATCATTCACTTCTAACTGCACATAATTAAGACTGAGTTCTTAAGGGATAACACTTGTAAAGTATTATAATATCGTTTTGCCAGCATCATTTGTTGAGTTAAGGACAAATAACTTTAAAGACACAGGTATGGGCCTTTTTGGTCTAGAAATATGATACAATTGACAAACTTTATTTATTTTAAATTTTATTTTTTCACAAAATAGAAAGTACCAATATCATACAAATACTTATGGGTTTTAAAATATTTGCATAGAAATTCTCCTCTCCATGAAAAATAAATAAATTGATAAGAATATTAGATACAGTAATAGGTAAATTATCTCACTTGAAATATACTTGAAAATTATATGTGGGAACATAAGTGCAGAGGCTTTTATGCCTCTGGTGTCAGTACAGTATACAGTTTGGTCATCCCTCACTCTGTTCTAGGGGAAACATCTCCGAAGACTGGCTAGCTCCAGTCATGTTACGTATCGGGTATGTAAAAAAAACATTACCAACACTTGTTGTTGTTCCATTAAGTATTATTTAGTAATGCTCATTTGAAAGGAAATTGCTCTTTTCATTCTTACTTGACTTGTGATTAATTGTAAATACCCCGAGGATCTAAGGAAATGTATGGAAACCATCTTTTTCCTCTTTCTTTTAAGATTATTTAGTTAAAGTATTGGACAGACCTCCACTTGGGCCTGCACCTCAATACCTGGACTGCCATTCACCTCTGAACATTATGATATAAGTAATACTATTTAGACATGTTTCACTATAATTACAGGTAACCTCAAATGCTACTTCACACTATAAACCACTGGCAGCACTTTTGTTACTAGCAATGGGCATTGCTTTATTTTTTTTTTTCAGGGATTTTAAAAACCTCAGTGTCCAAATGTGGTTATCAGCATATACAGTATATATAAGGAATATTTCCGTTAGCCAAAATTGAAGTTTTCTTGGAAAATAACTCTCAAAGCTGGAATTTTCCGGAAAATTCCAGCATTGGGAACAATTTTCCGAGGGGCACATTTTCTGTAAAATTCAGAGAAATTTTTCCCAGTACCTGGAAAATTCTAGGAATGAAGGATTTTTTTGCCGGAAATCTCTCATTCCCGGAAGTGCTCTGCAATAATTGTTCCGGCTAATGGAGATATCATTGTACATTCGATTAGTCATAATGATTTGATATTTTGGCATCTGAAAATAATGATCATAATGCTTATATTAACTACAGTTAAATAACTGATTTTATCTCCAGAGATTAATGTTAAGGGTTTCATGTTGCAGTAGAAAGTACAAATATGTATTTGGTAACCATCCACCTACAGTTCTGTAAGTAATGATGAAATTTACTTTTATATTTAGTACGGTATAGACCTTGATTTCTTTCCTAGCAAATGTCCATAAGCTAGACAGTTGTTATAATATAGATGGCTTATTGGGGAATTGGCTCCTCTTGTTTTCTGCTATAATGTACGGTATGCCAGGGTTGACGTGTTAACCTACTGGATATTTTTTTTTTTTATTCAAGAACCCCAAGTGATTACTAAATTTTAGGACATGCAATAAACAGTGTAATCATATCATTGTGAAGAATATAAATGTTCTTCACAAAAGATAAAACTTTACTCCTACTGATTTTTAGGTTCCTGTTTATTACACGTCCTAAAATATAGCAATCACTTAAGGTTCTTGAATAAAAAAATTATCCTGTATATATGGATATGTCAATCACCCCCAGATGGGAAGATCGGGTGCACCATTTGTCCTAGTGAAGCACAAATTGGTGTAAGGCAAGTGTTTGTCCAATTAGTACACTTGGCATCAAGGCTTCTTTCCTTTATATTTGATTACTGGGTTATTCTGCCATTTTTAAATTCATTCCCTACTTGGCTGCCTTTTACCACAAAATCTTAGTTGGTAGGAACTTATATGGTTCTAGATGTTATCATGTAAGACTAATGTTTGGTCTTGTGGTTTATTGATTCATGATGCGGTTTATTTGTTACTGGCCTTTACAAGACGTGGTTAAGATTGTATGCCGAGGTGGCTGGGCTTAGCTCCAGGCCTTGCCCCAGTGCAGGTTACTTCTAACAGAAGTTGGCTTGTGGATATATGATAGACGTGAGCCTGGTGCTGGTTTGTGGGGCTTGTTGGACACTACTGGATGTTAGAGTCACTATTCAATTTTCTTGGGGAATTTGGCATGCTAATGTTTGATTCCCATAGTTCAGTCATACTTCAATCTTTTAGGGGTCTACAGCTTGCTAAAATAGATTGGGCCAGGCTTGGGAGCTGTTAGTGTTGTTGCCCTAGTTTTGCCACAGAACAGCACTCAATGAACGTTCTAGTCGCTGCCTGCCTTGTGAGGATATTTGTTGCACTTAACATTCTAATGGGGACTAATTGGTGTGACGGAGAGGGAAGGGTGGTTGGTATACCCTAAATGTGGAACCACACTTTATTGTATTATGAGGGACGATCCCTTACCCCCCAGTAAGCAGCCTGTATTACAATATCTGCCTGGCTATGAGCTCTGCTAGAAAATAAGATTTCAGGATCAGTCTCCATTTTTTACTCATACTGCTGTAGGCTCAGCCATGCTGTCCATTTATAAATGCCATGCCAACTGAGAATCTTTAGCCATTTACTATACTGTACTAGGTGTTTTCCTGCATAAGTGCAATGTGAATATAATTTTCCAGTACAACCAGCGTATATAATCATTAAATTTCATAGAGAAAAAAAATGCTTTATGTAGTGGCAATAATTTTTCCACACAGCTGTTGTTTAGTTAAGATTATTGCATTACCATTGCTTTCAGTTTTTAAATAAGAACCTTGATTCTTTTATAGTTTGACTGCCATGAATATAGAAAGACAAGCAAACTGATTATACTGTAGTCATTTTTATTTAGTTTTCATTGTATAAGTAAAACAAAAACAGTACAGTATTAGTAAATTGAGACACGTGTTGAATTATTCTTGTTTTTACAGGACCTTAATACGGTACCACTATGAATTATAATGCGCCTGTCATAATTTTGACGGTCACAGTACAGTATGCACGTACAGTATAAATATAAATCATAAACTTTTTATTCCATTTGATAGAGTTTGCCAGTTGAAAGGATTTCTTGTACAGAAATATATTCAGAGGTATTTATAAGGCCAAGATGCTGTAGTATTTTCTTCCTTCTCTTAGTTAAAGTTTGGCCTTCGTCCTTCAGACAGTAAGATATATTTAGTGTCAAGTCAGACCATGACTAACATGTACAATTTTCAGAGTTTTTTATGGGGGGCTGCACTATAAAGAAAACACATTCTTATAGTAATTAAAATATACATACAGTATATACTGGTAAAGGGACATTCTATGTGATTTAAGGAATGATCAAATGGAATGTGTATTTTTGCTTAAAACATTTCATAACTGAGCATAGGCATGAAGCTGACATAATCATGGTCCAGATTTATTTTATTGGCTCCTAATGTTACTATAGCTGTGGCATTAGCCAATCATAATGTGCAAAGTGTTCCTCAGTGATAGATCTACTGGAGAAGTGCACTTACATTACTGTATTTTGAAACTTGTAACCAGATGTGGTTGCCAGTAATAAAATATTTTGCATTTAACTTGATTTCACTAAAACCCTTCTAACACTCAACACATTCCTCTTAACACCACACACACCCCTCTAACACACCACACACACCCCTCTAACACACCACACACACCCCTCTAACACACCACACACACCCCTCTAATACACCACACACACCCCTCTAACACACCACACACACGTTGCTCCATGGAGGGCCCATGCGTGCGCCGCTGCACTTGGGAGGGCCTCTGTGGGCACCACGGCCACTGGGAATGCTTCTGGGGGCGCCTCCACCCCTGGAACGGCTCCTTGGAGCGCCATCGTCCCTGAAAGGTCCCTGGGGGCGTCACTGCCCTTGGGAGGGCACCCTAGGAGTGCCACAGCCCCTGTACGGTTCTCTAGTGGTGCCTCTGCATCTGGGAGCACTCCTCGGGCCACCGCTGCCCTTAGTAGGGCCCTTGGATGGCCCCTGGGGTGCCACACCCCCTGGTAGGACCCCTGAGGGCTCTGGTGCACCTGCAATGGCCCCTGAGGGCGCCGCCGCCCCTTGGAGGGCCCCTAGGGCGCCAACGCTCTTGTAAGGGCCTCTCTTACCGCCTCAGCATTTGGGAGGGTCCTTTGGGGCGCCGCCGCACTTGGGAGCGCCGCCGACCATGAGAGGGCCCCCTAGGATCACCGCCTCCCTTTGGGGTGCCACCGCCTGTGCAATGGCCCCTGGGGATGCTACAACTCCTGGCAGGGCCCCTGGGGTCGATGCTTCTCCTGAAAGGGCTCCATGGAGCGCCACCGCCCCTGAGAGAGGAACTGGGTGCCCCGTTGCTTCTGCGAGGACTCCTTGAGACGCAGTACCTGGTAGGGCCCCAGGGAGCGCTGCCCCTGAAGGGCCCATGGGAGCAGTTGTTATTGCATTATTTACAACAATGGGAGATATGACGTTAAATAAATATACCGCCCATCGCATTTCCAGTGTCGTCGCATCATTAACAATGTAAAGAATAGTAAATATCCAACAGGAAAACATAAGTTGGGGTGTTGTGCTGACCGACTACTCTGTTCTAGTATTGGCTGTTATTTAGTGTATTTACATTTTAGTCCACCAATCACGGTTAAATAAGGGATTTCTGGACGTATGCAATGTGTGCGACACCACGACCAAGCAAGCTATAGGGTTCCTGCAAGGGACTGCCTCTAATAGGGCCCCTGGGGTTACCGCCGCCTCTGGGAGGGCCCCTGGGAGCTCTGCCAACCCTGGGAGGGCCCCGGCGGGCGCCACTGCACCCATCAGGGCCCTGGGGGCACCACAGCCCCTGAAAGAGGCTCTGGGGTTGCCACAGCCCCTGTCAGGGCACTCCGGGGGCTTCCCTACCTTTGGGAGGGCCCCTGGGAACGCTGCTGTCCATCAGAGGGTCCCGGAGGGCACCGCCGCTCCTGGGAGGACCCTTAGGGCACCACAGCTTCTGTAAGAGGTCCTGGGGGTGCTACAGACTCTGGCAAGGTCCCTCGGGTATCCGCTACCTTTGTGAAAGCCCCTGGGGGCGCCGCTGCCCCTGCAAGAGCATCTAGGGGTGCCACTGCCAATGGGAGGGCCCCTGGGGGCGCCACCGTTCTTGGCAGAGCCCCTGATTTCACCGCCTCCCCTAATGTGGACCTTTGGGGACGCTGCCTCCATTGGAAGGGACCCTAGGGATCCGCCACCCTCGTAGGGGCCCCTAACAGCGCCTCGGCATCTGTGAGGGTCCTTGGAGGCTGCGTGACCCTTGGGAGGGCACCTGAGAGCACTGCCGACCCTGGGAGGGCCCCCTGGGAGCGCCACAGCCCCCCACAGACCCCTTCGGGGCGCTACTGCTCCTGAGAGGTCCACTGAGTGCGCCGTCGCTCCTGCCAGTGCCACTTGGTGTGCCGCACCTGGTAGGGCAAATGGGAGCGCTTCCCCTGTAGGGCCTCTGGGGGCAGTTGTTTTTGCACTGTTTAGAACAATGGGAGATATAACGTTAAATAAATACACCGCCCATTGCATTTCCAGTATCATCGCATCATGAGCAATGTAAAGGAGAATACATATCCAATAGGAAAACATAAGTTGGGGTGTTGTGCTGACTGACAGCTCTGTTCTCCTATTGGCTGTTATTTGGTGTATTTACATTTTAGTCCACCAATCACAGTTAAGTAAGGGATTGCTGGACATATGCAATATGTGCCACATGGTGCGCCGCACCTGGTAGGGCAAATGGGAGTGCTTCCCCTGTAGGGCCCCTGGGGGCAGTAGTTTTTGCACTGCTTAGAACACTGGGAGATATGACGTTAAATAAATACACCGCCCATCGCTTTTCCAGTATCATCGCATCATGAACAATGTAAAGGAGAATAAATATCGAACAGGAAAACATAAGTTGGTTTGTTGTGCTGACTGACTGCTCTGTTCTCCTATTGGCTGTTATTTGGTGTATTTTACATTTTAGTCCACCAATCACAGTTAAGTAAGGGATTGCTGGACATATGCAATATGTTCGATACCACAACCAAGCAATCTATAGGGATCCAGAAAGGCAACGGGTCTAATAGGGCCCCTGGGATCGCCTCCCCCTCAAGGAGGGTCCCAGGAGTATCGCCAACCATGGGAGGGCCTCAGGGGGCGCTGCCCCTCCTGGCAGGGCCCTGGGGATGCCAAAGTCACTGGTAGACGCCTTGGGGGTGCCCCAGCTCCCGGCAGAGCCCCTGGGGCTCTGCCACCTTCCTTCGGGAGCACCCCTGTGAACGCCGCCACTCCTGGGACGGTTTCAGTGGGCACTGCAGCCCCTTGGATGTCCCTGGAGGTGCCACTGCCCCTGGGATGGTCTTTGGGGGCACCACCGCCCCTGGCAGGGCCCCTGGGGTCGCTGCCTCCCTTAAGGATGGACCCTGGGGACGCTGCCTCCCTTGGGAGGGCCCTAGGGGCGCCGCCGTTCTTGTAAGTGTCTCTCTTGGTGCCTCAGCATTGGGAGGGCCCCTTGGGGCGTCGCCGCCCTTGGGAGGTGCCTCTGTGAGCGCCGCCGACCCTGGGAGGGCTTTGTGGCAGCACCACCACTCCTGGGAAGGACCCTGGGGCTGCCACCGCCCTTACAAGCACCCCTGGGAGCACTACAGCTCCTGGGAGGCCCCTGAGGACGCTGCTGCTCCTGAGAGGTCTTCGGGGAGAGTTGCCACCCCTAAGGATGGCCCCTGGGGGCGCCACAGCCACTGAAAGGACCACTGGGTGCCCCATCGCTCATGTAAGGGACCCTTGGGACGCTGCACTTGATAAGGCTAATGGGAGGGCACCAGGGAGCACTACCCCTGTACGACCCCTGTGGTAGTTGGTTTTGCACTATTTACAACAATGTGAGATATGACGTTAAATATATACACCGCCCATCGCATTTCCAGTCTCATCGCATCATGAACAATGTAAAGGAGAATACATATCCAACAGGAAAACATAAGTTGGGGTGTTGTGCTGACTGACAGCTCTGTTCTCCTATTGGCTGTTATTTGGTCTATTTACATTTTAGTCCACCAATCACAGTTAAGTAAGGGATTGCTGGACATATGCAATATGTGCCACTTGGTGTGCCGCACCTGGTAGGGCAAATGGGAGAGCTTCCCCTGTAGGGCCCCTGGGATCAGTAGTTTTTGCACTTTTTAGAACACTGGGAGATATGACGTTAAATATATACACCGCCCATTGCATTTCCAGTATCATTGCATCATGAACAATGTAAAGGAGAATACATATCCAACAGGAAAACATAAGTTGGGGTGTTGTGCTGACTGACAGCTCTGTTCTCCTATTGGCTGTTATTTGGTGTATTTACATTTTAGTCCACCAATCACAGTTAAGTAAGGGATTGCTGGAAATATGCAATATGTGCCACTTGGTGCGCCGCACCTGGTAGGGCAAATGGGAGTGCTTCCCCTGTAGGGCCCCTGGGGGCAGTAGTTTTTGCACTGCTTAGAACACTGGGCGATATGACGTTAAATAAATACACCGCCCATCGCTTTTCCAGTATCATTGCATCATGAACAATGTAAAGGAGAATAAATATCCAACAGGAAAACATAAGTTCGGGTGCTGTGCTGACTGACTGCTCTGTTCTCCTATTGGCTGTTATTTGGTGTATTTACATTTTAGTCCACCAATCACAGTTAAGTAAGGGATTGCTGGACATATGCAATATGTTCGATACCACAACCAAGCAATCTATAGGGATCCAGAAAGGCGACGGCTCTAATAGGGCCCCTGGGATCGCCACCAACTCAAGGAGGGTCCCAGGAGTATTGCCAACCATGGGAGGGCCTCAGGGGGTGCTGCCCCTCCTTGCAGGGCCCTGGGGATGCCAAAGTCGCTGGTAGACGCCTTGGGGGTGCCCCAGCTCCCGGCAGAGCCCCTGGGGCTCTGCCACCTTCCTTCGGGAACACCCCTGTGAACGCCGCCACTCCTGGGAGGGTTCCAGTGGGTGCTGCAGCCCCTTGGATGTCCCTGGAGGTGCCACTGCCCCTGGGATGGTCTTTGGGGGCACCACCGCCCCTGGCAGGGCCCCTGGGGTCGCTGCCTCCCTTAAGGATGGTCCCTGGGGACGCTGGCTCCTTTGGGAGGGCCCTAGGGGCGCCGCCGTTCCTGTAAGGGCCTCTCTTGGTGCCTCAGCATTGGGAGGGCCCCTTGGGGCGTCGCCGCCCTTGGGAGATGCCTCTGTGAGCGCCGACGACCCTGGGAGGGCTTTGTGGCAGCACCACCATTCCTGGGAAGGACCCTGGGGCTGCCACCGCCCTTACAAGCACCCCTGGGAGCACTACAGCTCCTGGCAGGCCCCTGAGGACGCTGCTGCTCCTGAGAGGTCTTCGGGGAGAGTTGCCACCCCTAAGGATGGCCCCTGGGGGCGCCACAGCAACTGAAAGGACCACTGGGTGCCCCATCGCTCATGTAAGGGACCCTTGGGACGCTGCACTTGATAAGGCTAATGGGAGGGCACCAGGGAGCACTACCCCTGTACGACCCCTGTGGTAGTTGGTTTTGCACTATTTACAACAATGTGAGATATGACGTTAAATATATACACCGCCCATCGCATTTCCAGTATCATCGCATCATGAACAATGTAAAGGAGAATACATATCCAACAGGAAAACATAAGTTGGGGTGTTGTGCTGACTGACAGCTCTGTTCTATTGGCTGTTATTTGGTGTATTTACATTTTAGTCCACCAATCACAGTTAAGTAAGGGATTGCTGGACATATGCAATATGTGCCACTTGGTGCGCCGCACCTGGTAGGGCAAATGGGAGTGCTTCCCCTGTAGGGCCCCTGGGATCAGTAGTTTTTGCACTGTTTTGAACACTGGGAGATATGACGTTAAATAAATACACCGCCCATTGCATTTCCAGTATCATCGCATCATGAACAATGTAAAGGAGAATACATATCCAACAGGAAAACATAAGTTGGGGTGTTGTGCTGACTGACAGCTCTGTTCTCCTATTGGCTGTTATTTGGTGTATTTACATTTTAGTCCACCAATCACAGTTAAGTAAGGGATTGCTGGACATATGCAATATGTGCCACTTGGTGCGCCGCACCTGGTAGGGCAAATGGGAGTGCTTCCCCTGTAGGGCCCCTGGGATCAGTAGTTTTTGCACTTTTTAGAACACTGGGAGATATGATGTCAAAATAAATACACCGCCCATTGCATTTCCAGTATCATCGCATCATGAACAATGTAAAGGAGAATACATATCCAACAGGAAAACATAAGATGGGGTGTTGTGTTGACTGACAGCTCTGTTCTCCTATTGGCTGTTATTTGGTATATTTACATTTTAGTCCACCAATCACAGTTAAGTAAGGGATTGCTGGACATATGCAATATGTGCCACTTGGTGCGCTGCACCTGGTAGGGCAAATGGGAGTGCTTCCCCTGTAGGGCCCCTGGGATCAGTAGTTTTTGCACTGTTTAGAACACTGGGAGATATGACGTTAAATAAATACACCGCCCATTGCATTTCCAGTATCATCGCATCATGAACAATGTAAAGGAGAATACATATCCAACAGGAAAACATAAGTTGGGGTGTTGTGCTGACTGACAGCTCTGTTCTCCTATTGGCTGTTATTTGGTGTATTTACATTTTAGTCCACCAATCACAGTTAAGTAAGGGATTGCTGGACATATGCAATATGTGGCACTTGGTGCGCCGCACCTGGTAGGGCAAATGGGAGCGCTTCCCCTGTTGGGCCCCTGGGCGCAGTAGTTTTTGCACTGTTTAGAACACTGGGAGATATGACGTTAAATAAATACACCGCCCATTGCATTTCCAGTATCATCGCATCATGAACAATGTAAAGGAGAATACATATCCAACAGGAAAACATAAGTTGGGGTGTTGTGCTGACTGACAGCTCTGTTCTCCTATTGGCTGTTATTTGGTGTATTTACATTTTAGTCCACCAACCACAGTTAAGTAAGGGATTGCTGGACATATGCAATATGTGCCACTTGGTGCGCCGCACCTGGTAGGGGAAATGGGAGTGCTTCCCCTGTAGGGCCCCTGGGGGCAGTAGTTTTTGCACTGCTTAGAACACTGGGAGATATGACGTTAAATAAATACACCGCCCATCGCTTTTCCAGTATCATCGCATCATGAACAATGTAAAGGAGAATAAATATCCAACAGGAAAACATAAGTTGGGGTGTTGTGCTGACTGACTCCTCTGTTCTCCTATTGGCTGTTATTTGGTGTATTTACATTTTAGTCCACCAATCACAGTTAAGTAAGGGATTGCTGGACATATGCAATATGTTCGATACCACAACCAAGCAATCTATAGGGATCCAGAAAGGCAACGGCTCTAATTGGGCCCCTGGGATCGCCTCCCCCTCAAGGAGGGTCCCAGGAGTATCTCCAACCATGGGAGGGCCTCAGGGGGCGCTGCCCCTCCTGGCAGGGCCCTGGGGATGCCAAAGTCACTGGTAGACGCCTTGGGGGTGCCCCAGCTCCCGGCAGAGCCCCTGGGGTTCTGCCACCTTCCTTCGGGAGCACGCCTGTGAACGCCGCCACTCCTGGGAGGGTTCCAGTGGGTACTGCAGCCCCTTGGATGTCCCTGGAGGTGCCACTGCCCCTGGGATGGTCTTTGGGGGCACCACCGCCCCTGGCAGGGCCCCTGGGGTCGCTGCCTCCCTTAAGGATGGACCCTGGGGACGCAGCCTCCCTTGGGAGGGCCCGAGGGGCGCCGCCGTTCTTGTAAGTGCCTCTCTTGGTGCCTCAGCATTGGGAGGGCCCCTTGGGGCGTCGCCGCCTTTGGGAGGTGCCTCTGTGAGCGCCGCCGACCCTGGGAGGGCTTTGTGGCAGCACCACCATTCCTGGGAAGGACCCTGGGGCTGCCACCGCCCTTACAAGCACCCCTGGGAGCACTACAGCTCCTGGCAGGCCCCTGAGGACGCTGCTGCTCCTGAGAGGTCTTTGGGGAGAGTTGCCACCCCTAAGGATGGCCCCTGGGGGCGCCACAGCCACTGAAAGGACCACTGGGTGCCCCATCGCTCATGTAAGGGACCCTTGGGACGCTGCACTTGATAAGGCTAATGGGAGGGCACCAGGGAGCACTACCCCTGTACGACCCCTGTGGTAGTTGGTTTTGCACTATTTACAACAATGTGAGATATGACGTTAAATATATACACCACCCATCGCATTTCCAGTCTCATCACATCATGAACAATGTACAGGAGATTACATATCCAACAGGAAAACATAAGTTGGGGTGTTGTGCTGACTGACAGCTCTGTTCTCTTATTGGCTGTTATTTGGTGTATTTACATTTTAATCCACCAATCACAGTTAAGTAAGGGATTGCTGGACATATGCAATATGTGCCACTTGGTGCGTCGCACCTGGTAGGGCAAATGGGAGTGCTTCCCCTGTAGGGCCCCTGGGATCAGTAGTTTTTGCACTGTTTAGAACACTGGGAGATATGACGTTAAATAAATACACCGCCCATTGCATTTCCAGTCTCATCACATCATGAACAATGTAAAGGAGAATACATATCCAACAGGAAAACATAAGTTGGGGTGTTGTGCTGACTGACAGCTCTGTTCTCCTATTGGCTGTTATTTGGTGTATTTACATTTTAGTCCACCAATCACAGTTAAGTAAGGGATTGCTGGACATATGCAATATGTGCCACTTGGTGCGCCGCACCTGGTAGGGCAAATGGGAGTGCTTCCCCTGTAGGGCCCCTGGGATCAGTAGTTTTTGCACTGTTTAGAACACTGGGAGATATGACGTTAAATAAATACACCGCCCATTGCATTTCCAGTATCATCGCATCATGAACAATGTAAAGGAGAATACATATCCAACAGGAAAACATAAGTTGGGGTGTTGTGCTGACTGACAGCTCTGTTCTCCTATTGGCTGTTATTTGGTGTATTTACATTTTAGTCCACCAATCACAGTTAAGTAAGGGATTGCTGGACATATGCCATATGTTCGATACCACAACCAAGCAATCTATAGGGATCCAGAAAGGCAACGGGTCTAATAGGGCCCCTGGGATCGCCTTCCCCTCAAGGAGGGTCCCAGGCAGTATCGCCAACCATGGGAGGGCCTCAGGGGGCGCTGCCCCTCCTGGCAGGGCCCTGGGGATGCCAAAGTCACTGGTAGACGCCTTGGGGGTGCCCCAGCTCCCGGCAGAGCCCCTGGGGCTCTGCCACCTTCCTTCGGGAGCACCCCTGTGAACGCCGCCACTCCTGGGAGGGTTCCAGTGGGTGCTGCAGCCCCTTGGATGTCCCTGGAGGTGCCACTGCCCCTGGGATGGTCTTTGGGGGCACCACCGCCCCTGGCAGGGCCCCTGGGGTCGCTGCCTCCCTTAAGGATGGACCCTGGGGACGCTGCCTCCCTTGGGAGGGCCCTAGGGGCGCCGCCATTCTTGTTAGTGTCTCTCTTGGTGCCTCAGCATTGGGAGGGCCCCTTGGGGCGTCGCCGCCCTTGGGAGGTGCCTCTGTGAGCGCCGCCGACCCTGGGAGGGCTTTGTGGCAGCACCACCACTCCTGGGAAGGACCCTGGGGCTGCCACCGCCCTTACAAGCACCCCTGGGAGCACTACAGCTCCTGGCAGGCCCCTGAGGACGCTGCTGCTCCTGAGAGGTCTTCGGGGAGAGTTGCCACCCCTAAGGATGGCCCCTGGGGGCGCCACAGCCACTGAAAGGACCACTGGGTGCCCCATCGCTCATGCAAGGGACCCTTGGGACGCTGCACTTGATAAGGCTAATGGGAGGGCACCAGGG
>NW_024716703.1:948324-1044014 GCF_018991925.1 Homarus americanus | reverse complement strand
TATAATGCCACACAATTACAATAAACATTCATTCTGAATTAAACGTGTTACACATACAGGTGAATGGGCATGTTACTTCTACTGCCCAACATTATTTTCTCCATCTTCTTGTCTAACATTTGATTATTTATTGGGCAGAAATGACAGGAGTAATACTGTACTGTATACAAAAATGTAAATGCTAAAAGCACTCCAAAATAGTTTTTAAAAAGTATACATTGAAAATCAACACTGGCACAGGTGAAAGGACTTTTAATTTTCTGTGTTATGATTTTTTTTCTCCTTTTCTGGTTCCACTATAATATGTGATGAAAAGCAGCGTTATTAGATATAAACTAACCATATATACGACTCAGAAATAGATGCCAGATATTGCCAAGTGTTCAGGGAATTTTGTCCGCAACTGTACATCATGGAGCCAGTACAGTACTTCCCAAGTGATAAGCAGAGACTTGATCGATCGCCTAAGCAGCTAATAGCCGACCAGTGGTGAAGATTAGAGGATAAAGTAAAGTAAAGCACTGTATGAGCATACTCAGGACAATCACAAAAAGACATTAGAAAAAGAAAACATTTACTGCAAAACATGAATATAATTAGCTATTCACATATATTAGCATAAACAAAACAAATAATGCAATAAATACCTGAACATGTCACAAAAACATTCAGACACAGGATGAACCAGAACACAAACATATGCTATAACGTTTATGTCAAAAAAAATCCATTACTTTATCCTCTTTCACCACTGATCGGTCTAGATTAGCGGCTTGGGCGATCGGTCACGTCTCTGTTACACGTTGTTAGTAAGTATCGGGCATGCACCGCTCCTGAATGTACCGAACCTGCTCCAGTGTTGGTCAAGTCTTGTCTTGAAAGAGATTACAAGAAATGTGTCTGTTCTAGATAATGAATGCAACGCATGTGATTTATCAAGTTCATTTATTTTTACCCTCTTGGCTACTGATCGGCCTATTAGCTGCTTCGGTGGTCAGTCACTTGTTATGATCCGCATATACAGGTTCCAAAATGCATCTGTACCTGTGCCAGTGTTGTCAAGTTTGGTCTTGAATGAGTCGCACTCAGTGCCATCACAACACTTTCTGCTAGATTGTTCCAAGAGTTTATAATTTTACCCAAAAAGTTTAAGACAATTTGCTGAACTTAGTTTATAAATTGCACACACTACAGTATATTGCATTCAGCTTATTTACTCCAATTTAAGCACTGTAATGATAAAGAACAAATGGAAAACTGTAAATTGAAGCAGTAACTAAGTGTGTGTTTGATAACCCAATACTGTATGTACTGTAATATTATCTAAACCTTCAGCATCTCTTGGAAGAAATTGGACCCTAAATATCTTGTTCTTATTTTTGCCACATGACACAGCTGTGCAGCCGAGTCCATGTTGCCATTGTCAATCTGTTGTGTACTGTATTGTGCTCTGCCCCACTGACACTCTTTGGCATACATTGTTGCAGATGATGTTCATTGATTGCAGTGCCGTTTCTTAACCAGGCACTACATATAAATGTGGAACTCAAATGAACAGGGAGAGTCATTTAACTTAATTTTATCCTTCGCTACTGGATCAGCCTGGAATACACACCTGATCGCTTGTCAGCTATCCTGGTCAAGTTGCCTTACTGTTAACCATTATTGTTTACTGGCACTGTCTTGCACACACAAGAAACTGTATGCTCCCATGGCCTACGTGCATTGTACACTGCAGTGTCTATATTCATGCTGAGCTGTGTAACTGCAAAGTTTATAAACATGCTTATCCAATTGTAAACCTGTATGACAATTATACTGAATAAATATTATTATTATTATTATTATTAATATCATTACTATTATTATTAATAGCCACTTCGGGTTGGTCATGTTTCTGTTAAGCACTGTTGGCAATATGGCAGGTACAGGCCTGAATGTATCAGGACCTGTGCCAGTGTTGGCAAGTCTGTATTGAATGAGCTCCGCCTAACATTCTCTGCCAGGTTATCCAAGAGTTCACAATCTCACTCTTTTGCCTTTTTACCTTTATCCTCTTCACCATTGATCGGCTCATTAGCCGCTTGGGCAACGTGGTCACTTCTGTTACGACTGTTGGCAGTACTACCCATGCTTGCTGTTTTATCCTGGAACTTGTGGCATCTTCAACCTGTCTATGGCATAAGCTTGCAACTGGTAGCCTTCCTTTGACATTATCAATCACGACAGTCTCTAATCAAAGGCTTGACAGAGAGTTGTAAGAATGCTACAACAGGAGCATATCATCATATTCCAGGAGCCTGGGCAGTGTTTCCTCAATTCCATGATTATGTCAGTTTCTCTAAACTGAATTTGTTATTAGACTGAGAACTAAAATACAGTAACCACAATCTAATTCTCAAAACTTAAGAATTAGAAATTGTGTGAATGACAGGTGAAGTTGACATTACTATACAGTATTGTTTTGGCGATGTTTTAATAAGATAATATTTGTTAGCACTGCTAAAACCGATATAATTGAGATAATTAATGCTTATAAAGTGTACATTTTTTTAATTATATACTGTATTCATTTATTGACATTAAAAAAGCTATGTATACTAGATTGTTTAATATCTTCTTTTGTACTACTATAACTTCTTAATGCTAGTTTAAATCAATTTTTACATTGCACAGTATATTAGTTGCTGTACTTTTTTCAATATGATGAAATTACAAATCATAAAGACATGACCATATGTTATAACATCTGATATGCTGTTGTCAAATTTATTTAAGGATTGATCTCCTGAAACCAACCGTATACGATACATAGGTATCTTACACTGTATCTTAATCTGAATTAGGATATTACAGTAGTGCAGTACTTACAATCTCATAAGCAACTTACTTACAGAGCCATATGCATACATCTTAGAGCAATAATGCTAGATCATTCATTAGTAAGTTTGTTGTATTTACTGTACAGTACTGCAATACCTACCGTTTTTAGTTCCAACAACACTAATGTTCAATATCATTGGAATAAATATTTCTTAATATAGATTCACCCACAAACTGCCTCTCAGTACCTGTGGTGCATATAAAACAAGCTAGGATTCCATTCCGTGGTTTTGTGTGTTTGCATTTTGTCGCTACAGGAGCAATTGGCATGTCACATTACTGCAAATGCATAACGTTTTCTACAACCGTGTATGAAACAATGATATACATTTCAATGTATGATCTATTTTTAGTGTGCTGCTAATGCAACAGCTAACATGAATCCTAGTAAAAATAGTCTAATACTATTTTTGTTTCTTTGATCTTTTAATTTCTTAAGCTGTGTGATGTCATATACTCCCATGCATATCTTAATTCCCTAATATTATTGTCTTCTATATTTCCTGTCATTTAATTGTAATCAAAACTTTCATATCTAGATCATACATAGGTGATGAAATATCCTTGCATTTCTTACCTGCTTTAAAGCTGTGAGCAGTTCAGTGTAGACGGGCAGATCTTCCTGTGAAACATATGCTGTTTTGGTGATTGCAATGTAAATGTTTTGATATATTTACAGGGTACTGTGCTGTACTGAAATGCTGCATTAAAGTACTGTATGTACAGTACTATGCCTGATACAATGCATTACAATATATGCAATTTTTTATATTCCCATCATAACGTTTTATAGCTATAAAAATATAAACTAAAATAGTTTAAGCAGAGTGGACATACCACAATGTGCAAGCAAGTGGGTTTGAATTGTGATATAAATTTTGGTACTGTCCAACTTTACCTTGTCAAGTCTTGTTATGAGACTTGACTATGAGAATAAATAAATAAATACTGTGCAAAACATAAAATTGGTTACTGTAGCTACCTTGATGAATTTACTATTTATCAATATACACCTTTGATAGGCAGCAGAAATGTAAGTACGGTATAATTTTTTTAACATCCAGCAAAGCAGCTATTAGTGTTATATAGGTTTCACAAGATCCGTTGCAGAGAGGTTAAAGTCAGAATGATACAAAATTCAGAAGGGTTTATACCACAATATAATATATTGAGTATCAGCACAGTATTTGGAATGAATGGGTAGAACAACTGTCTGATCAGGACATTATTCCCTTTAATAAATCTGTACATTAGACTTTATTAATTTATAGCCCAAAAGCTAAAACTGTGTACTTTCAATGTGAAAATTCAATGGCAGCTTATTTCTCCTTTTCAGTCTGTGTCCAAGAAGCACTATGCAGATATTGTTGTCACGACTGGCGAAGAAGGAGGACTGAAGTGGGAGGAAAGAACAAGACAACCACAGAGATCAGAGGTTCTGAACTCTCTGGAGAAATGGCCATATTTACCCAGGTTTATCAAATGAAAGTATTGTAGATCCTGCAGACCACTCTTTGAGGAATTATAGGCACAAAGATAAAAATCCTTCAAGAAATGCAAATACTTAAATCCACCAACTAAAATTTCAATCCGGGGAAGCATGTTGGATGAGTTCAAATTAGAACACAAAGATATGGCCAGAACATAAATATACCCGAAGACCGCCAGAAGTGAAAGGGTTTTTTAAAATCTTAGAACAGCCCAAACCCTAGTATGACAATATAAAACTGAAACTAGTGTAGTGTTGTTGAGGTATATATAAAAAAAAAGCAATATAGGAGTTGTACATCCAAAAGGTTAAGTTTGGTTAAAACAGCACCCATAGTGGCCCATATCCTCTAAATGCTAGAGGGAATTTTTAATTAATTACTTCACCACCAATTAACTCATTCCTAACACTGTATTTTCAATGGTGACCGAAACAATAAACAACTAAACTAAACTTTGCTGTTCCAATAAAATACTTAGAATGAGACTCAGTCTGTGAAATTTCCCTAACTGCTGCTGAGATGGGCTAAAGCCGTACAAACATCTAAATACTCAGCTACACAACCAAAAAATTCACTGCTAAAATTCCTAACAATCAACAATTAACTGCAATGCAAGTACTATTTAAGTAACTTATACAAGAAGGAACACCCTACTAGCTCCTGTAATATTTGGAGGTGTAGGAATGAGTTAATGCCGTGCTGTGTGACAGTGTGATTGGATCTGAAGTTGATCCTTGTTATAATTTGGTTTCCTGACCAAATGTAGATTAAGTAAAAAGTACTGTATATGTGATTATTCTGTACAAAGATATTTGCATGTCAATCACTTTTTTGGAATGCAGAATGAAGGTGAAGGTTAATTTAATTTCTAATTTGATTAAATTTTTAAGTTCCAGGCAAAAGCCCAGTGCCTTGGAGCCTGAAATTCTAGCCTTGCTACAAGGTTGCACAAGAGATGTTTGATTCTGACAAGGTTAATGAGAGGTGCACAGTACATGATGTAAATAATACAATACTGTATTTGTAGTTAAAAACTATGGATAATGTTGATGTTACTTTACAAGGGCTTTACCTGTGGTTTTCATTTTACTGACCATGATCAGCTATCATATGGATCCTTTGGACTCAATGCTACCACCCATTCGCTTTCTTAAAAGATATACAACATGTATCTGCATAATTTTCCAAGTACCAGAATATTGCTTTGGCTATATATTGTTAATGAATTTCATTGTGGAAAAGATATATACTACCAAAGTTTTTAAATGAGATTCACCAATTTAATTTATTATCAAAATGAAAATATTCAGACCAAAATTTCTAACACTACCAATATTTGTATAGGATTTTTCAACATATGAAAAGTATATACAGTAATGAAATGTAAATATAAATCTATACAGTACAGCATAAGACATCAGTAGTGAAGTTGTGAGGACATTATTACTATGTCTTATAAAAAAAAAAAATTAATAACAATCTCCACCCTTACTAAAGCCTAAAAGGTAAGTCAGATATAATAGGTTTTCTTTTATGTTCAAAAATAAGTATCTGATGTTACTGACCTGATATAGTAATAATTTACACTTTCCATATGCCTTTTATAACCGAGACTTACCCAAAGACCCAGTGCCTTTTCTTAACCCTTGGTGCTCTTGTATTGCACCAGGAACTATTTCTTTTCACTACACGTGTTCAACTTCTTTGTCAGATCGATTATTACACTGGAAAAAGATGGCGAGGTCATCAAACATTATAATGTACTGTACAAGATATGGACTAACAGATCTGTGTGTTTTAACAACTCACATGCAGGTTTGAGTGTCAATTTTGTTGATTACTGTTACCTCATCTCCTGCCTACCTTACAGTACAGCAAATGAATTTAATTAGAGCCACTTTTCTCCAAATATTCTCTTTCTCCATATAAAAATTTCCAATAAAATTGATTACTTCTGGACCAAAACCTAATTCAATTTGTCACCAATCATTCATTGTCTTTCACTTTGCTTGGTGTTAAGTACTGCTGCATTACTCATTTCACTTACTAAACTGCACCCAAGTGTTGTGGCATCAAGAAACCCCAGTCAATGGATACCTTTCCATCTCCAGCAATGTCTAGTCATAAGATAATAAGTTACATTAAAATAAAATAAAGTACGGTAGAAATATTAGAGTTTGGATGGGTAAAACTGCATACAAACTCTTACCATTCTTTTGGTGGGGTCAATAAACATGAATATTGATTGTACGCTAAAACTGATTAAGGACTGAATACTGTAGTAGAAAGTCTAAATTACCAATTACTAGCCATTTCGATCCAACTGTCACATCACATACATCCAGCAGCATGTCAGTGGCAATAACACTGCTATACCTTGCAAATGCACGATTCTTGACACTTACAGAAAACAGGTGTGGCTTTTTTCATATTTCATATACAAGATTTACATTATGGTTTCAAAACTTATTTCTGTAAGCACATTCACTTGCCTCTTACACCTTGAGACCATCCTCCATTGGCACCTTCTCTCTCTCCGCACAGACACACCACGCCCTGTGCCTCTCTCAATGTTTTGGGGAGTATTTTGATGGGAAAAAATGTTATTCCTTTTATCCTCTTCACCACCGATCGGTTTCACTCCATACAAATGAATTGTGCACCGTATAACTACAGGTACATATTATGTGTATGTGCTTAAATCTAACCTTTGGCTCACCTGTTGCTTACATATGCCAACAATCTTGCCAACAACACCCTCTTCCTCATCCCTCAGGTCAGTTAAGTTCATTCATTGAGGGCCAAAGAGAGATCAGCCTCCATTGTCTTGGATACATTAGCAGGTAACTCGAGAGCACCACCACCGCTCTATAAATAGCAAAAGTACATCATATAATTATGGCTTTGGGGCAAAACATACAATATCCTTTAGAGAATTAAATTTTCTTCTATGCATCCATTACTCAACAGGAAACTGAGGCACAAATCCCATTATGGGGGACTGATTGAGGACCCAGAACAAGATGGCTCCTAAGAAATACTTTACCACCATTCAACAGCCAGAGCCTACCATTGCATAAGGAACATGGTCTTAGTGGTGGGATGACTTTAAGTAATAAGACATTATTTTTGCTTTTAGCACCATCCTCTTTGTCAGTGAGTGGCCTGCTAGCCACTTGGGTGGTCAGTCATGTCTGTTAAGCACTATTGACCGTGCTGCGCAGCCATAACTGGCTCAGAATGTATCTGAACTTACTGAAGTGTTGGTCAATATGGTCTTAAACAGGTTCACACTCAATGCCATCCACAAAACTGAATTTGTCCCTGTCTCTCACTGGAATCCCTTATTTTTCTGCTTCAAGTCATCAGGGGTTTAACGTATTTATTCCCTCCTAATATTGTACAAGTGTTCTGAGCCTTTGAAAACATTCAAAAGGCTGACAATGTTCCAATCAGTCATCTCATCAAGCTGAATCCAGTTTTAGTCTGAACCAGTGATTATCTCTTGATTTGGTGAGGATTCAGATTAAAAGTCTTCAACTCTTCCAGGATTCACGTATTTTCAAAACCAACTCAACTATATGGAAGTCCTTTAATCACTCCTCAAACCCCTCAAAGTCACTACGCTTTGTTCATAAAGCCATTAAATGGCATGCCATGCTTCAATGCCTCCTTTTTTATGGCTTATAGGACCCCACAGGTGAGCTGCAAGATCTGAAATAGCTCAGAAACAAAGAGAAAAATTGTGTCAAATGGATGCTTCAAATACATCCCAAAATGAGCAGATCTGAAAAGAAAGAACAATGTAAAGTGCCTCAAAATTTTTCCTAAAACCAAACAGTCTCTTGACCAGGAAACATTTTATTCATATACAGTATAATACATTGACACAAAAGCTCCTTCATTATAGATTTGATTAGTCATTTTTCTTACCCAAATCTAAAACTAGGCCTCTTATTAGTAGCACCTTCCAAAGTAAACATAAAGCTCTTTCCATCAAGAACCCAAATGCAATCCATAGAATAAAAAAAACATCATTTTC
The DNA here is from genome assembly GCF_018991925.1 of Homarus americanus. Classification (NCBI taxonomy): domain Eukaryota; kingdom Metazoa; phylum Arthropoda; class Malacostraca; order Decapoda; family Nephropidae; genus Homarus; species Homarus americanus. The sequence continues at coordinate 1,035,599 of NW_024716703.1, read as the reverse complement.
AACCAATAGCTTAGCAATTTGAAATATTTGACTTAAGGAATATCTGGAACTTACTTGGGCAGGTTAGTTATCATTAAAGATGTAAGCATTCTCAGATGTATGAAGAACATGGGTGGAGCCTGTCAATCTCAGTCGCCAGCAACCAGGAACCTCCACCATTCCACCAAATTCTCATTGCCTTCACAAAGGAATTTCACCACCTACAAAAAATTTGTGTGTCAACAAAGTTGTATTATTCAAAAAAACATGATCAAAATAGAAAAAATTTGTAGGACATGATTCTTCTTCACCACGTTGAGAACTACAGTTTTAAGATCTCTACAATTAGCAAGTTAATTTGGCAAATCCTAGAAATAAGTACATGTACTGTAGAATGTATACGAACCTTCAAAATCAAGAGAAAGAATACATAAAAGATTGGTTACAGAGGGGTATGTCATATTATGAAAAACTAAACCTTTACTATACTGTACATGTTGCTAGTGCTGTACTGTACTATAAGTCTCCTCTGCAAGTTTTAGTAATTCATCGCTACAATCTCAAGTTAATGAAAGGATAAAATGTTTTCTTATTACAGTACCTTAAAAGTAAGCTTTGAGTGACCTTGAATATGATACAAGGTGCCAGTAATTACCTTGAACCTCCTATAAAGAGTCTTGTCCCAAAAATAGATATGCATTATAAACGGACACAAAAAATATTAATTTAATAAATATTATACCCTGTAATTCCATTGACAATAAAAAGTAGAGATAAAAATTCCATCAAATTTATAAGAACAATGAACATATCGGTAACCTTGTCTGATCTCGCTTACAAGCGTGTGCCAAAACTTTCGTCGGTTCTGTCTCTGTACAGTATTACTGTCCTCAATATGTAAAAGTTTAATGCAACTATTCATATTATTTTGTGGTTTTGTACCTTTTTTATAAGGTCTTAGCAAACAAAGAAGCATTGGTAGGTGAGTGATGGGATGAATTGTCCTAGTGGAAGACTGTTGGATGAATTTCTGGTACATAATGTCTAGTACTCTACTACAAATACATCTACACCATGTATATTACTTCCTTTGTCAAAAACTGCAACCTAATAGTGTAAAATAATCCTAAATGTTCTTATATGTACTTATTCAAGAGCTGCGAGAACTAAATATGAGTTAAGAGTTGGCATGGTGAGACTTCCCATCCACCAGCCACAAACATGATCCAGCCAACCAGCCCCATTCCTTTCTCTAAGCCACAACTCAAGCAATAAATCTCAAGGAAACTGAAGCTCAGGTCAGCAAAATTACTAGTGATATTCTATTACTATAAGTACAGTCACGTATATGCAATTACAACAGCAAAATCATAATTTGCAACCAAAAGATCAGGAAGAAATATACAGTAAACCCTCCACATACTGGACAGCTAGTTCATGCTGACCCATATCCATTAATGAGAGAGCATTCCATTCTTTTCCCCGATTAATATATACAAATGCATCCCCAAGGTCATGTGCAGTCTAGGTTACTTGCAATCATAATACTCATGATCATGTTCCCAAACAATTATGTGTTTTTCTCCTGGCCATTTGCTTTTTTACTTTTATCCTCTTTGCTGGGGCAGATTCAAATCATGTCTTTGTTAAGCATTGCTATAAGTACAGTACTGGACATATATGGATTCCATGTATTTAAACATGTGACATACTGATAGATGGTTGTCTGGTTGTGTTATTTCATAGACATATAATATATACTGTACTGCTTATCTGTTAGACAGTTTGCAGAGATTATAATGATCATTGTTATAGCATCCTTCTCTTCTCATTATCATCATTATACAGTATTTGAGAGTAAATTCATTGTTATCTTTTTATTACTAATATATTCTATTATTGAATTTTTTTGTTTTGCAACATTTATTTAATACAGGACAATATAATTCAGACGGCGAAATTTATACATTAACAGAATTTACTGGTTCGGTACAATTACACCAGACAAAAAAGACGTTTTTCCCCCAAAAAAAAAACCAGTTTTTGTGATACAAAAGTCCAGATTAGAACACCTGGTATTGAGAAGTCTTGTTAATGGGAGGGGTTAACTGTAATTACATTTATTCTATAGGATCCAATAAGATTTAGAAACCACATATACAGGGCTGACAGTATATAATAAGCAATTTCTTCTTCCACCATACCAATCTTTTTGTAGATGGTCATCAGGAGAGTCTGTAAGGGAAGACAATGTGTCCCTCTTGCTGTAGAAAAAAACACCTTGAGGCCCTTCCCCACCCCTCCATGCCACACCTACAACCAGGAGCTTCTCCCTCCTTTAGGAAGTTCATTCGTATTCTGTGGGTAGTTAAAGGGAAACACCTTAGGTGTACCTACAATTCTGAAAGTAAGAAAAAAGATATAAGTGTCATGTATGCACCATCACCACTGCTTTATGGTCATTTCCACATACTGGTGACTTAATTCATTAATAATCAAGATTACTAATAGGATATTATTTGTGGAACCTGCACCTAGCCCTGTTGATGTGTGGTCAGGTAATGGTGGGCCGATGATGTAAGGGTCCCCTGGACTTTGGCATGGTGGTGCAGGTGCTGGAAATTGCCAGGAATTCAGGGGACTAAATTTTGGGGGAGTTGGTTACCCCTTCCACCTTGCACTGCAAAAGGTAAAATACTTTGAACCTATTTTGGAAGGTATTATTTCAACATAATATGATATCAAAATTTATACAGTATAGTCTGGATTTCGCAGTTTTGTTTTAAGCGTTTGGTCATTTACGCTGTGCCTTGCCAGAATGAAGGTTAAATTACGCAGTAAATTTCATGTCGTACGGCGCGCCATTTTTTACTCCGCGCGGTCCATTCTGACCATACGAGGGAAGCTTAGCGCGGTGAGGAGTGCGCGATAGGCCGCTCTTACGTTATTGCTCACGTCATATGACGTTCGGACTGTGATTGGGCCACGATCCTTACCACCCACAGGGGTTTGTCTGGGAGGCCCTGCAAACCTCTGCGAGTAGTGAAAGTGATTCACCGGAGGGCAACTAATCTGCCCTCTGCCTCGGAACCAGCTGCCATCCACGTGTGCCGACCCATCTTTTCTACTAACGTAAGTGTTAAAAAACCTAACATTATTGATATTTCTCTTAAACATTAATTGTGTGCATGCCATCATAAAATGAAGATGTTATTTTTACGACAACGTATGTATTGTGGGAAAAAGTGGAGTTTGGGGGTCGGCCCAGTCTCTATTTCAATTAATCCCTTATGTTCTGTTATTTCGTTTACGCGTTTCTCGTTTTACGCGGACCTCCACGGGTTCACTTGACCGCGTAAATGCAGACTATACTGTATAGTGGTGAACAGTATCCTTATATCATTAACTAGGAATTTGGCCATAATTTTAGAATAATTTTTAATTTTGCAGAACTTTTTATGTCATCTGATTTTGCAATAAATTTTCTAGCAGCCACCAAAAACTTCTACAGATTGGCCGTTTTGTTAAACCCAACAACATCAATAAGTGAAGGCATTTTGCAGTGTTGGTTCTCACGTATGGAATGTGGCATACAACAACATTTGGACAAGGTTGATTGTTTTTCCATATTAAACTTTACATAAACTAACTTATGGGTTTCTATCTATACTGTTTATACTACGTATATTAAGAAAACATTAATGGCTTCTCTCATCCATGAACTTGCCAAGATTGTTGTACTAGGAATGTCAGGTCTTGGATGATATTTACAAATTTTTTTGATCGCAAATAAATAAAGCTCAGCAGGGGCAGTTCCAAGACTACCAAAAGGGGGTCCAAGAAGTTGTAGATGAGAGACTATGGCGAGCACAGTGAGCTCATTCAGCATTTTGAGGTGCATATACATTTGATATTAGGAGATATTCTGAAGTCAATAGTAAATCCTTTTTACTACACAAAAATGCCTGAGTACAAGACTGCATTAAAGAAAAAGTATTGGAATTTTCTAAGAAAAGGGGGGGGGGGTCTGGACCCCCAGGAGCCCCCTGGATCTGCCCCTACTCAGTTAAACATCATATAGGTTAACTCACCTGGAGGCTGAAAGCGTTTAGTGTCAGTACTGGTAGTAGGACCAGAAGTGGGACGAGGGTGCACACAAGAGGGAGGTTGCGCCTGGGCGTAGTTTGGGCGGACATGCAGGTTGGTGTGGGCGGTGGAAGGTGAATCATGGGTGAAGCAATTAGCCTCATATGGAGGAGGTGGTTCTGGAGGTGCTGTAGGTAAATTCTGAGGTGCTTCACTACCATAATAAGGAATATCTCCAAGCAGGGTATCAGGGTAAGACTGTACTGGTACAGAAGGTGATGCTAAAATCCCATACCTAAGTTCAGGATATGGGTTGGGCAGATTGTTATGCAGGGAAAGTTGATGTGGTGTCGAGTTGGAATGGGACAGAATACCATTCAAGCCATATTGGTCTGGTCTTCTATTTGAGTTGGGTATATAATTACACATAACATCAGTATGGGATGATTTACCTGCCTCTGGCTGTGGTAACAGTGAAACATCAGGATACAAGGAGTATCCACCAGGGTTCATCGGCGGGCCGTCAGGCTGGCTTGGTGGAGGGTAACCAGGAGGATAGCCTGCTGGGTAGCCTTCTGGGAAGCCCTGGTGGTAGGCAGGTGGGGGAGAGTAGAAAGCCTCCCATGGAGGTGGAACACCATAGGGTGCTGCACCAGCTGGAGGGGCTGGCCCTGCAGGGTATACAGTGTGGGAAGGGTTGTAAGGGGGTGGAGCACCAGGGCAATATGGAGGAGGCGGCCTCTCAGGGGGCATCCCCCTATCACTAATCTGAGAAGGATCAAAGACTTGTTAACAACACTTGTACATTACATCATAAGGAAAAATATTTCTAAAGTGCAGCAGCAGTTGCATAAATCCCAATCCTGCCTCACTCATAGACTGAGAAATTATTTCTTTACAAGATGCAAGTTACACAGGGCGAGAGACTCGCTGCTTGAGTAGGATTACAGTACCTACTGCTACTTTATCATGAACCAAGATTATCAATCTAAACCACCATGAAGAATAATGAATTGAATAACATGTTACTTAAATTATCATTATTATTATAAATATGGGTAAAAAGCATTCGTCAACCATTACAGTAGTGTATACAGTACCAGTACTGTAGTACTGAGAACACTGTATAATACTGTATAATCTAAAAAGGATGTGCCTCGCCAAGGGAAGTTGTACCCACGACTATGTCAATGCAACTTATGACCATATCTTGAGAGCTTGACAATACAAAAGGAAAACAAGGTTTTAATTTCTTATCCCTGGGGTACGTCCGCTGGCTGGGACACTCCTTATACGATGTTATTCTCTCGAAAGAAGGTTATCCCGATTCCGAAATGGAGGAGAAATTAAAACTGCCCCCAACTTATTATTTTCATAACCACCCCACCTATCATTATACAGCATATGACGTGAGATATATATATATATATATATATATATATATATATATATATATATATATATATATATATATATATATATATATATATATATATATATATATATATAAATATTACATCCTAGGTTTAGGTACAGGTGGTTCTAAGGCAGGGCTGGGTGTCCACTACCCGTCCTTGACTAGTTCAACACATGCATGCATGTAATAACGTAAGGCGCTTGGCAACAACACCTGCCCGCCCCGGCCTTTATTGTTGCAGTTAAAACACTGGATACATCACAATGGATTATCATATTGTATGGATAAAAGTACGATGCTATGACTAGTTTAATCCGACGACTCGTTCAACAACAAAACTACAGTATAATGCTGTGCAGTGTAAAACGTAGAAACTGTTGGACGACACAGCGATCACGTGGCGATATAAGTTTTAAACAAAAACCACCTCCCCCTGGGGCCTCAAGACAACCTGCATTAATGCTGATCTGCGCAAGCCTTGGTTACAGTCACGAACTGTATATTGGTATCGAACTCGTATAGTTTGTTAGAATTCAAAAGATTGGGCTTCTACAATGCGGGTGTACTGCACACACAAGGATGGTCGTTAAGGCAGTAGGAAGCTACCAAACAGGGAGGTACTACCAAGGTAGGTAGACCCTGCTGCCATATGACAACACAGGTTACTGATCTGACTTTCTGCCCCATTTACACACAACTGCAGGGTTTCAATTGTTCTTACTTTGTCGACACAACATACCGAGTACATTATTATATCGTTTCTCACTATTGATTCTCTTTTTACTTGTATTTATTTATGGTTCATTATTATTATGATATTTTTATTTAATAGTTTATATTTTTTTATTATTTATTCTTATTTATTATTATTATTATATTTTCGCTCCCCGGCCCTGATGTGGGTCATTGACCTGTTCCTTGGTGGGTTAATCCCGTAAAAAAAAATAAATAAATAAAACAACGATTAGACCAAGGTTACCCACAAAAAAGTTTAATTCCAACAAGGTTTTTTGTTTTAACTGGGAAATGTGAAAATCTGTGGTTGAATATAACAAGCATTACATTGCATTGAGACTGCTCGAGTCTCCGGGACTGGTGTATCACTTTAAATTTATCTTTCTTTGTCTTTATCCTCTTCGCCACTGAACACAACATTCAACAGTTAACAATAAAGAATATCACTCTTGTATGCTTCGTCGAATATGTATTTCTCTTTAGTTTCAACTGATTTTTTATATTTTTTATTACTCTTCCCGTTTTAAGGTGGTTATGCTTATTGTTTAAGTCCTTTATAACTGTAAAAGGAGTGAGTTTTCCTTGACAGCGGTATTGTAAAATAAAATAATGTTCATATCCACTAGTTTCTTGCCTGTTCATATCCCTAATCCTTACAAGTTGATTTTAAGATATTCTAAGCACAGGCCACTTTTTTTTTTACGGGGATTAGCCCACCCGGACACAGGTCAACGACCCACATAGGGCCAAGTGGACGAAAAAATACGAATAGAAAGAAATTAAAAATATAAAATAAAAAGAGACATCCCAGATATGAGAGCAGTACTCCAAGTTAGAACGAATGAATCCCTTATACTGCATACTTGAAGCAACTGCTCAGGGGTGAAGTAGCTACGGCATCTGTACAGCATTCCCAATTTTCGGGAGGCAGCTTTAGCAATGTTGAGGATGTGTGGCTTCCATGACATATTAGAGGAAATGGTGAGGCCAAGCACATCTATTTTAGAATTTGGCAGAATGATAGCTTCCTGAAATGTGATTGGTGGGAGATCATCTAATTTGGAAAGTGTAATAGGTAAATACTGAGTTTTATTATTATTGAAATTAACCAAGTTTCTAACTCCCCATTCGGAGATGCTGCACAGATCAGCATTGAGAGATGTAATAGCTCTAAAATCAGATCTAGTTTGAGAGTTAGGGGGAAGGGGAAAATGTGAAGAAGAGTGAAGAGTAGAATCATCAGCGTAAGAATGGATAGAATTAGTTGTAGTGTGAAGTAAATCATTGATAAAAGAAGGGAGAGAGGAGGTGAAAGAACAGAACCCTGTGGGACACCACTATTGGTAGAGAAAGAGCGAGATCGATCCCTCGACAACAACTGCCATGGATCGGTTTTCAAGGAAGCTGGAGATTAGAAAACAAAGTGGGGGAGAGAAACCATAAGAGGGAAGTTTAGAAAGCAAAGACTTATGCCATACCCTGTCAAATGCTTTGGAGATGTCGAGGATCACGACGAAAGTTTCCCCATAATCCCTAAGAGAGGATGACCAAAGATGGGTGCAGCAGGAGAGCAGATCACCAGTAGATCTCGCCTGGCGAAAGCCATACTGGTGAGCCAACAAAAGAGAAAGGCGTTCAAGGTGACGGAGAAAATGGGAGTTCAAGATAGTTTCGAAAATCTTAGAGAGGGATGAAGTTAGGGCAATGGGGCGATAGTTAGCGGGATTAGAATGGTCACCCTTCTTTGGGATGGACTGAACCAAGGCATGCTTCCAAGAAGAAGGAAAAGTTTGGGTTTTGAGGCAAAGGCGAAAAAAGGCGAGCAAGCACAGGGGCCAGAGCTTCAGCACACTCCCTCAGAACACGAGGGGGTATTCCGTCTGGTCCATGCGCCTTACTCACATCCAACCTGGATAACAACAGCAACCCTCCGAGTGGAGATTATAGGAAGGTGCATAGGTTCAGTAGGAGGTGCAGGGGTAGGAGGGATAGAGTGGGAATCGTCTAAGGTGGAATTGAGGAGAATAAGGTGCCAAAGAGATTGGCTTTATCAGGGGGAGAGTTGGCTATAGAGTTATCAGGTCGGAAGATAGGAGGAAAAGGAGTGCAGAAGTTATTACAGATGTTTTTGGTTAAAGACCAGAAGGATTTACTACAGGAAGAATTAGTCAGGACAGCAGTCTTTCTTTTTATAAAATTCCGCTTGGCCCTACGAAGAATAGCCTTACAACGATTCCTAGAAGTAATGAAAGAGGTGTGGGTAATAGGTGGAGATGGTTTCATAGGTCGATATGCCCTATCGCTCTCCATGCAAGCAGGAGAGCAGGAGCGATCAAACCATGATTGTAAAGTGAAAGTTTTGGTAGAAGATGGGATAAATGACCTCGTATCACCTTGTATAACCCCAGCAATGCTGTCAGCCCATACCGAGGCGTCCCGAGTGGAGAAGCAACGTTCATCCCAAGGATTGCCAGTTTAACCTCCGATAATGCCATAGTTGACGTTTAGAGAGGGGTGGGGGTGGTGGTCCTGCCTAGTTTGATTTAATAGAAGTAATATTGTGATCAGAAGACACTAAGGGGGCAGAAAGTGAGTATGAATGGTGTGAGGGGTTAGAGGTAAAACAAAGATCAAGAATGTTCGCAAGTTGATCGTGTCAATCAGGAACACGTGTAGGGTGTTTGATTATTTGTTCCATATCATTAAGTAGGGAAAAAGAGTGCCTCGGCTCCACCTGGGTCATCCCTTGCAGAGCCAAGCCACTCTCTGTGATGTACAGTACATTAAAATCCCCTAGGTAGAGGATCTCGGTGTTGGGGTGTGTGGATAGCAACGACTCATGGCAAGACGTGAGATAGTCACCTATAATAATATTTGGTAGGTGTTTGACACTACAGTAGTCGATAGTGTTCCACCGAACGCTACACACGTAATAAAAAAATGACCGTGGCTACCCACGCTTTTATTATTGCTTTGCCTGATTATAGCGCACTCAATACCAAGCACAACAATGAGCGCGGTAACAAGGACTATAAAAGGCATTTTATCCTCGCCAGATAACAAGCGTGGTTTTCTCCGGGTACTCCGGTTTACTTTCGTATTAACAATGGAAAGTAATAGTTGCAATGAGGTAACAGACCGAACGCTCGAACGACTAGCAAGGTGAAAAGTGGTATGTGATAAAACAGATTAATAAAAAACTACAATAATTCGGTTTAACAATACTCCCAAAAATATGGTCTGTGTATTAAATATTATATTTAAACCATAATATATTTAAAACTGTTTATAACGCAAAAAAACTTCCGTTGCATCAAGTGCTGGTAATATGATGATAAGGGAAAGTGGGCACCATTGTCAATAATGGTTTATATGAAGCGTGACAACACTCGCTGTGAGTCCACCTTAGAGTTGAGACCAGAGTCTTCCTAGATCTATAATTAAACATGAAACTCTGGCATGCTTACCTTTTCCTTTGATGTCATTGTTGGGACTCTTAAAATTCAAGATTTCTTAAGGTTAAAATCCAGGCATTTTAAAATAACCTCGTTTGCTGCTGGAAATACTGTAAACAGGGTAGAACGTCACACACTACACAGCCACCTACCACAGACTACCACAGACTGGGATAAGGGACTCAGCCATGTGACGTGAGGTAGGGCGAGGTGCCAGATAGTGTTACCATGGCGATACGCTTATGGAGCTCATACCTGTCGAGAAGTTTCGTTGAATCTCAACGGTATTAATTTACTGTACCTCTGGTTTGAAATTTGATAACAATCCAATATCGACAGGGTCAAAACAGAGCAAATTGACGCTGATTTGTCGTACACTGAGGAAGATATTAATAAAATGACTGTACAGCAACACCCGCGTCCTTGACATTTCCTCACGTAAACAAATTGAGCTTACGAATGACTTTGGAAGTCCATTACCTGCAGCAGGGGCAGTAGAATTATAACAACAAGTGTTCGAACATCCTCGCTAAAGTATTGCCCTGTACAAAGATTATCATTTTACATTTCTTAAGGTCCGTCATGTTTTCGTCGATTCCCCTATACTGTTGACTCGTGGAATTAGGGCTGACAAATTTATAAAGCTCCAAGTTTATGCATCTCTCTCACAGCCCGACTCTGAGGGCTGAGGCAGTCAATAAACTTTCGGGCGTCTTCCTTCCTCAGACCTTACTGCGTCAGTCCGTGTCCGCACAGCAGCTTATATTGATCTCACGTCTCAGTGCGATAAATCACGCGGTGGTTCTGATAATTACTGAGTTAACAGATTAAACAATAGATCCTTTATATTGGAGCAACTTTTCCAGACTATTACAAATTCTAAATTGCAATTTAAAATATGTATGCCCTTTTTGACACTGGTGTATATACTATTGAACACAGTATGGTGGCTCACTGGCAAGGTACCTGTTGTGGATGATGGAGGCCTCGGGTTCGACTGCCAGATGGGGGGAAGTCGTGTTGAACTGGACGAGTCAGAGACAGGAGTTTGAATTATTCGTAAGTAAAATTTATGTTTTACCAGTGATGTTGGGGCTGGTGCAATGGAATCACTCTACAATAGAGAAAGAAGCTGTGACTCTGCTTATGGCACTGGAAAAGTTTAACATATATCTTGGCAACACCTACCAGAGAATTGTAGTTTACAGTGACCATAATTTATTACAGTTCAGAAGTCGAATGAAAAACAAGAATCGGAGACTTAATAGATGGTGATTAACTCTGCAGGGAAGGACTTGGTATGTTGTGTAGGAGTGAGGGAAGGACTTGGTATGTTGTGTAGGAGTGAGGGAAGGACTTGGTCTGTTGTGTTGAAGTGAGGGATGGACTTGGTACGTTAAGTAGGAGTGAGGGAAGGACTTGTTGAACTGTGTAGGAGTGAGGGAAGGACTTGTAGTATTGTGTAGGAGTGAGAGAAGGATTTAGTATGTTGTGTAGGAGTGAAGGATGGACTTGGTACGTTATGTAGGAGTGAGGGAAGGACTTGTAGTATTGTGTAGGATTGAGGGAAGGACTTGTAGTATTGTGTAGGAGTGAGGGAAGGATTTAGTATGTTGTGTAGGAGTGAAGGATGGACTTGGTATGTTGGTTTGAAGTGAGGGATGGACTTGGTATGTTATGTAGGAGTGAGGGATGGACTTGTTGAACTGTGTAGGAGTGAGGGAAGGACTTGTAGTGTGGTGTAGGAGTGAGGGAAGGACTTGTAGTGTGGTGTAGGAGTGAGGGAAGGACTTGTAGTGTGGTGTAGGAGTGAGGGAAGGACTTGTAGTGTGGTGTAGGAGTGAGGGAAGTACTTGTAGTGTGGTGTAGGAGTGAGGGAAGGACTTGTAGTGTGGTGTAGGAGTGAGGGAAGGACTTGTAGTGTGGTGTAGGAGTGAGGGAAGTACTTGTAGTGTGGTGTAGGAGTGAGGGAAGGACTTGTAGTGTGGTGTAGGAGTGAGGGAAGGACTTGTAGTGTGGTGTTTGAGTGAGGGAAGGACTTGTATAGGAGTGACCATATAGACTTGTGGCGTTGCGAAGCTTATAACTTCTAATACACTGTTGTAACTAGACAGTCAGGAAGTATTTTGGACTTTAATTTCATCTTCAATTTCAAAACAAAATATTTTATTCTTCCTGGCAGTGAAATACAAGATGTTAGTTTAAGATTTTAATGTAAAATTAAGTTATTATTACAGCTTTACAACTTGCTTGTAACCAATGAGCATTTCCTGTGGGCAAACTTTTGAAATTGTAAAAAAAAAAGATTGTATTTGTTGTAAATGTTCTGAGGCAGCATGTCACTCCTAGGGGCTATGTGAGGCCCCAGGGCTTGTATGCCGCCGCCACGGACTGTTTGGCTAATTAGGGCTGTGTGATGATCATAGGTGGTTGTATTATGGATTTAAGGACTATGTAAGGTTGTCAGGGGTAGTCTGATCCAACCAGAGGCTGTTTGTGGCTATATTGTGAATATCAACTTGGAGATGTGTGAGGCTCTTAGAGAGCTACTGTACTTGTGACTGAGGGGGTTAATTGATGCTCCTAATGTCTGTGTACAGAAAAAGATGAATATATCCTATATAAGTCAGTCTACCCGACATGACAGGAAGTTGTATTGTGTATAATATTTACTGTTGGTTCGACTAGTCTTTATAAATGCTAAAATAGATTATAACGGTGTATTGAAAGTTTATCTACTGATTACTGTAGGGCTGAGGGAAGGACATGCAGTATTGTGTAGGAATGAGGGAAGGACTTGTAGCGTTGTGTAGGAATGAGGGAAGGACTTCAGTATTGTGTAGGAATGAGGGGAGGACATGTAGTGATGTTCGTAAATGAGGGAAGGATAAGCTGACCTAATGAATGAAAGGAGGACTTACTGACCTACTAAGGAGTGGGAGATGTGCGAGGCTCTTAAGAGCTATCTGTGTCTCTGGGGAGGCTGATTGATTCTCCCCTAAGATCTACATGATGCTTCTAGGGGGCTTATAAGTAGGTAGTTGTGTACAGCTAGTAAGGGCTATGTGATGACACTAAAGGCTGTCTGTCACTGCTAAGGACAGTGATGCTGCCAAGGGCTGGGTGCTGAGGCTTGTCTGAGCCCCCTACTATAGAGATGGGTGAGACACGTCGACCAAGGAACACCGGTAGCCTTGCATGATCCAGGTTGGGTCGCCTTTATGGGACCCTGTGTACACAGGTTGTAGTACCATAAGGGCAACCTAACCTAGCAGTAACCTGGTGTCAATCATTACAATAAATATTTGTAGAATATCTTAATGTGTCGTATAAATGAAAAAAAAAATACTTCTTTTTCTTTGTTTATAATAATCCTAATAAAAAAGTTGGAAACAAAAGGGTTCCAAAGGCAAAAATGATAAGAGCCAATTATTATACTTTCCCGAAAAGTAGAAAATCTGTCACCGAAAAGTAGGTACTTACGATCTTCTGAGAATCCGAATTTACGATCTTTTTAATTGTTGTAAGCTCGAACTTATGAGAAATAAAATGACACGATCTTTCTAACTGTCGTAACTTAAGAGACAAAAATAACAAAAGTAGATACTTAAGAGAAAAAAATAACTTACGATTTTTCTATTTCTCAAAAGATCGTAAGTATCGACTTTTCGGGGAAGTAGATTATCGACTTTTTGGTAAAATATTACCTACTTTTAAGAAGTAGACTATCATAGAAAACGGGAAATTTGTATCACAGAAAATGGGAAATATCTACTTTCCGGGAAAGTTGGTTATCTACTTTCCCGAAAAGTAGATTATCTACTTTTCGGGAAAGTAGATTATCGACTTTTTGGGGAAGTAGATTATCGACTTTTTGGTAAAATCTAAATGCGATCGGATGTTATTTGCTGTAATTGATTCAAGAAATTTCCCCACTACTGACGTCAAACTAATCGGCCGGTAATTTGACGCTGATGTTCTGTCACCCCTTCTGAATATGGTTACTACATTTGCCTGTTTCCACAAGTCTGGCACAACTCCCGTGTCTAATGATTTTGTAAATAAATTTACGAGGGGTCCGCTAATCTGTTCCTTAGACTCTTTCAAAACTCGAGGGAAATTTCCTCCGGCCCTGGGGATTTTATCTTCTTTAATTTATTTATCTTCTTAAGAACATCCTTTTTTCTGATAGTGATATTCTTTAATTTCTCTTCTTCATTTCCTTAAATATCAGCGAGTGTCTTGCGAAGGTCACAAATATTTTTTTCCAAACAGTAAATACGGTGATAATGGAAAGTAAACTATTTATTTGACCATATTACTTCACTTGACTATGTAATAATTTATAGCACAAAAGTATATTATTCTACTTGTCGAAAATATCACCTTTACACTGGTGATTGGAGGTTGGCAAGTGAGTTACCTACCACCACCACAGACACTTCCCCACCGCAACCAACACAGAGACTTCCCCACCAACACCACAGACACTTCCCCACCACTACAGACACTTCCCCGCCACCACCACTACCACTATAAACACTTCCTCACCACCACCACCACCACCACTATAAACACTTCCCCACCACCACCATTCCTCCACAGTGACCAACTGATGTACTCAAGATGGATCTGATTGTTCCTGGCTACAATATTTGACTGTCAGGTGAACAAGGTAACACCGCCTCTTACACTGGGATTTAAAACGCTCATAGAAATCGTGTTTGGTTTAAACAAGATAAAATTATGAAATCACGAAGATATGGCAGCAGCCCATCTTATATCACCTGAAGATTAACTACCCTCACCACCAAAAGTGGCACTTGTGTATAACAAGTAAAATCTGATTTGATGCCTAATCTTCACGTGATGGCTAATGTCGAGCTGAGTTTGGCTGCGCTGAGTGGTTAGTTGCTTATATTGTTACATACGTTTTAGCCTAAAAGTGCTGTTTACATTTTGTTCCCGACAATCATAGACCACTTAGACCACTAATGAATACACCAATGAAGACTGAAGGCATAATGCACACAGTTGAGACATCTCTATTACGCCGTCTGGGAACAACCACTTATAAGGTTTGATCATGGACACGATTAGGTGTTAATCTAATGTTCATAATCCTCTAAAGCCGTGTTAAAGGACTCCGTATAAATGCTAAACCGGTTAATGGTCTAGGGGAGAAGGTCGGGTTAATCAGCGTGGGTGGTCGCCTTGTTCTGGTACCTAACCTTAAACTCCTACAACCAAATCACGTTGAAATGGATTTCTACCCCAGTGAAGCTGTCAAGATCATTCAGTATAATTAAGTCCCAGTTATCAGCATTTCTATACAATTAATGGGCTATCGAATTGACATAGATTGGAGAGAGAAATAAGTTGTAAGGGAAATATACACAGCGACATACCTTATATTTTTCAACACCAACACACACATGATGGCGTCTGTATTTTATAATCCTTGACAACTGGATGTATTAATTTAGGAGCATTTTGCAAACGTTAACTTCCGTCACACATCCACTAATCGCCTCGACCGTCTCACTACTGGCCGGCTCCCTCCTTCCACGTCTGGCTGTGCCTGGTCTAAAGTTCATCCACATCTCCACCACACACTGAACCATCTCCAGTACGAACATACCCTCTTGTGGTGTTGAAGCACATGATATAAAGCGTCACTTGCGAACCTTAGTAATAACACTTAATCGGATGGCTGGCGTGGCCATATTTGTTTTGCTTAATTTGACACCATAAGCAAGTACTGATACCTTCCAAAGTGACAACTGAGAGCTCGACTCCCAGACACTGAACCACCCCATCGAAACTTCTATCTAACCGACGCTCTTGTAATGATAAGGACCGGATATTACATGTAAATGCTCACTAACAGAAAAACTGAGTTGCGTCTGCAGGAAATAATCGGAAACGTTTTTTATTCAGCTGATCAACAAAAATCACAGATGGTTCAGAGAAATGTAGCTCCAAGCTCGACTCCTGATTCAGCGCTTCGTTTGTGGTGCCCACCCACTCAGAACTCTCGATACAGATTCAGCGCTTCCTTTGTGGTGCCCAGCCACTCAGAACTCTCGATACAGATTCAGCGCTTCCTTTGTGGTGCCCAGCCACTCAGAACTCATGATACAAACGACAGGTTGACATATTCCCCTAGGTAGAGGTTCTGCATGATGAATACATTCTGAATAAATTACAAGTAATGTTATGTAGATAATCAAAATTTATTGCATATGCCAAACAAAGATTTTTATTTGGTATATTACGATATATTTATTTTTATGAGAAAATCTACAAAATGGCGTAAATGAACCGAAATAACCACTAATTTGTACCAACTGACACTGCTGGTAGTCAAGGCGGGCGGGGGAGAGGGCTCACGGGTGGTAATGTGTGGTGAATGTGATGATGATGATGATGGCGTATATGTGATGATGACGATGATGATGAATGATTATAAATAATGAATGATGATGATGATAATGATGGTGATGATGAATAATGATGATGATTGATGCTGCTGAATGATCCCCAGTTATTATAAGACAATTCACCATCACTACGCACACACACTTGGTTTGATTTACAGGGGTGAGGTTAGGTTAGGTTTCATTTCACCCCACATTATGGCTTCGTCCCCGTGTAATAATAACCTACCTCAGAGTTCCTCATTTACTATTTATGAATGTTCAGTCATAATAATTCCCTCAGTGGCAAACCTCCGGATGAAAGTCTAAATATAAAATGATAATACACGCGTAGTTGCTATTGGCGTAGTTACCAGGGGCGTATCTAAAGGCTGAGTATATTTGTTTACCATATATAAGAACACCTGATATCGGGACACAAGCCATCTGGGTGGTTAGTTTATCCAATGTTGGTGCAGGCGAAAACCGGAAATCTTGCTACGTCAGACATACATTTAAACCAGCGGCGATTCGAACCCTGGACTTGTGAGAGAGAAATACGCACGTTACGATATACAACCCAAGATCCAAGTGAACCCCTGCTGTTGGTTCGTCTCCTTCTCCCTGGCTGGATTTTCAACCTGAAGTGATTGCCCTCGGTGGACCGCTCCCGAAATCCCACGTGAACCCTGTTATTCTCTGCAAATACCACCTCTCCAGGATCGCCCACTGGTCCCCAGGTAGGGTCGTCCTCTACACTGATGGTTCTGTTGACCCCGCTACAGGTCGGGCCGGGGCTGGTGTCTACATCTCCCGTCCTGATGCCCCTGAGCCTATCAAACTGTCTCTCAGAGTTTTTGACGGGGCATCCTCCACTCAGGTGGAACTAATAGCCCTCCTTGCTGCCCTTCTCGCTGAGGAAGAAGCAGATGGTTTCTGCCCCTTGCATGTCTACTGCGATTCCAGGTCTGCTCTCGACGGGATCGCATTTGGATCAGGAGAAAATAAGGACCTCATCCTCCGAATACGAGGGTTAACATCCACACTTCAGGATGCAGGCCGTCCTGTGACATTCCTATGGATACCCAGTCATGTCGGTATCTTGGGGAATGAGGCAGCAGATGGCCTTGCCAAGACTGGCTGCAACAAGGCCACACCTAACTACGTTGTTCCTCGAACACTTTTACAGCTTAGGACCCAAATTCGCCGCAAACAGAGAAACTCGGGAAGCAGCCATCCCCCTGGACTACCCGCCCACCTGGTACGATGTCCTCCGTAAACTTCCTGACCTCTCGTACGTCTATGGGAAAGGGTCGCGGAAAAGGGACGTGATTGCTGCCCGTATCATTATTGGGTATGACTTTGCTTGGGAGATTGGTATCCCCGCATCCCCAGAGCAACGCTCTTGTGCATTATGCAGAAGACCCGACAGCCGCACCCTTATCCACTACCTCCTAAGATGTCCCCACACACAACGCTTCCGTGACGCCTGCTGGACCACCACTCCCCGACCCCCTGGCGGAGACACGATGATCCTCCCCATACTGGCCAGATATTTTGTAAATAACATTGATTATGTGTTAAAGGAATATCCTTCCTTCATTAGGCTTTAGTAAGCCCCTTTATAATATTTATACTGCATATACTTGTGACACTTGCCAGATGTTTCTGGTGTTATTGTACAGGGGTACCTAGTGACCACAAAGATCCCGCTTCCTCTATCAAGGAATAAAGAATTGAAATTGAAATTGAATTGAGTGTAATTGTGAGGCAAACAGATTTTAAGTTATCATACAGTTGTACATGTTGCAAGTGAAAAAATTTATTTATAGAAACGACTTACATCTCGCCTTACATTAAATATCAATGGGTTAGCTGGAAATATATAAGGCTTAGGGGCCTCAGTCTTGGGATGGGGTGGATGGTGTTACGTAGATCTGGCTGCACTGGTGTGGCGTTGGATAGATTCAATGTACGATAATGCCTAATTACTAACATGCCTTTGCAAGGCCGTGAAACTATTAGCAAATTTAAATCCAGTAAGAGGATTATATACAAAAAAATTTACACATCCGGGAAATATATATTCTAAAGTCAGCGAAGAAAATACGTTTATATTGAAACATCTGACATATGTGCGTTGTTAAAGTCTCTTTATTTATATTAAAGTTTATTAAGTTGATTAATTTAATAATTTTGGTAAATCTGAAAATGGAATACAAAAGATCGTTCAATTATACGTTTCATAGTTTAAGCGTCGTTTCGACCATAGTGGGGGTACGACAACGACCACGCCATAAATGTAACCAAATTACGTGTAATTATTTTAGTAATTGTTGCAAAGCAGAGTTTTGAACAATCGATTTATCGGTGTTAATTCCTTTAAACATACCCAGTGAAAGAATTACGCGTACCAGTATGGAAAATTTATGTAAACGATGATAAAGATACATAATATACTCCCGCTCCAGCTCACATTGTACAATTAATTACGCATTATGTGTCTGTAAGTCATTACGAAAAAGTCTTGAGTGTCCGGTGAATGTAATAAACTTTATTAACTACAATAAGATATACAGTATGTGTGTAAATTATGCATATTACTAGGTCTTGATTTAAATTGTTGCCGATACTTTTCAGGACCTGGTAACAGTGGCCGCATCTGTGCAACGCTGCAAGCAACCAATCAACATTAGTCACATTTTGCCGATTGTGAGAGGAGGTATGTCATTTTTTTTAGTGAAGCTTAATATTTTATTGACTATAGCCAGTGATTTGGAGTTCAACGAGTGGTGTGGCGAGTGTTCTGCAGCTCAACTAAAGGTACACAATAAATGTAGATTAGTATGAAGTTTATACAGTTTACAGTAATAATAATGCATTTTAGTTTTATGTTCCCTAAACTCTTAAGTATGATGGCACTCAGTGTAGGCTATGTATCTATGCTACTGTGCCGAGTCGTAACCTTGTAAATAAGCTACTGTGCCGAGTAGCATTTATATATGACCTACACTCAGGAGGGATTTTTTTGGGCTAGCACCTGACAACTTTATTGAACTAAAGACAATAGAAGCAAATATTATGGCGGAATAGTGATGTGTTGTTACCGAGATCGTGGACGGACTAAAGGAGTAATGTACACCATTTTTTCTCATTTTTCATGATTTTTCTATGAAGCATATCGTGGTATACATCATCTGGGAAAACATACACTTTTATTTTAATATATTTTATGAATATCATAACTTATTTAATTACATAAATTAGTGTATCTTATTACATAAGTTTTAACGATAACAATTATAGACTAAATTACGGTACATTACATTAGTTACCATCAGTACTTCTTTGTGAAAATTATCTAAACTTCTTAATGCCTTAACAATATGTGAAATTAAATAAAGTAAAACAAATTTGTAAAACTATTTATGAATGTAGTACCTATGTATATTCGGCACCATGCTAGGCTTCATAGCCGAGCAGTTGTAAATGTTTGTTACCTTTTACAGGGTTCCTGACCTGGGTTGAGAAGGGTTATCTGGAAGGTAGCAGGAGAAAACGGCCCAAACCAGAACGGCCCCACTCAGACTGTCAACATGGTTGCTATCATGCTTAGTTTTGGTTAGGTTAGAGTTAGGCCGTTATGGTCATAGGGTGGGGCCGTTTTGGTTAGAGTGGGGCAGTTCTGGTTTGGGCCGTTTAAGACTGGGGCCGTTTTGTCTCGAAACCATCTGGAACAGGATTCCTAACCTGTCAGTTACAAGTTTTACCAGCTAATTGTTATTTGATCAGGCAATTGCATTATTTACAGGAGGCTTCTTGACAAACAGTAGACTTTCTAACAAGCAGTTGTTGCTTGCAGTATATAGACTTTCTGACAAACAGCTGTTACTAAGTAAGTAGGCTTTCTGGCAAGCAGTTGTTACCTACAATTGGCTTTCTAACAAGCAGTTGTTACCTGCAATAGGCTTCTTGGCAGGCAGTTATTAATAGCAATAAGCTCTTTGACAGTCACTTCCTGGCCAAGTATTTAGGAAGTTGTGTTTCTTGTCATAGGCTTCCTGATTAACAGTTGCGTTACTTGTAGTAGGGTTCGTGACAGTCATTTGCGTTACTTACAGTAGGCTACCTGACCAGGCAGTTGGATGTGTTATCTTCCAGATTTCTCATCCAGGGGATAGAAAAGTTTTACTATGGGAATTTGAGAGATGGTCATATTCATTATGGGAATTTCCATAATGTTATTACAGCTTTCACATAATAATTATCATAACTGGTTAGGGTTATATTTTGCAAAGTTGGTGTCAGAGTTAAAGAATGTACTGGCATACAAACCGCTGAGAAATGTGACAAGGCAAGTCGCCGAGGACCGGATGCCAGTCTCTCCTTAGGTGGAGGCACTGCTCCACTGGCCTGTCATTGTTGGGTTGCTTGTGGGCCCAATCTGCACTGTCCACGGTGTCTCCGTTCACCCACCTCCACCCGCCATCCGCACCTAAGTCGGTACCCCCGATCCACACAGCTTTAGGCCCTGGGGATGGTTGGATTTGAATTATAATCATTAATGGATTGATTGATTCTTATTGAAGTTTTTAAGTGCCTTTCTTTGCAGTTAGACACCCGATTTCTTAAAATTGATTGCATGGTAATTCAAATCAAGGCATTACATCAGATAAAATGAATGGTATTTATAATGGTTTTCTTGGGTCGTGGCGAATAAAGTACCGGTACAATATGATTACTGTACCACGTATATCAAATACGATGGGGTTCTCTCCATCTAATATAGGACCAACAAAGCGAACAAAGCGTCCACTTTTATTTGACCTTAGTCTGATTAAAATCCCCCAAAAGTTTCCTCTTAAAACATCCCCAGCTGTCCCTCATTTTCTCCATCTGACTGTAATTAGCACTGCGTGGAGAAGGGTAAACCAAATGCTGTATAATCACTTCAACAATCTGAATCAGACCACGAATCCAATTTGTTGGTATATGATTTTTTTTTTACGCAGTTTAAGGTTTCTTTGTTTTTGTGACCTAATTCTGTCTTATTTACACATGGGTCTGCCGTTTTCCGTTACATTATTCTTTAGACAGGAAAACCGACTCATATGTTCATAGAATTCATTATATACACAAACACGAACAGTCGCACATACACTAATATTGTTACGTTTTTACAGGTTCTATCAGGTTTTTATCAGCAATATCATCTATAACTCTCAGGTCTAAAAGCGCACCATGGAATATTGCCATTTTTGTATTTGGTGTTAAAGATATCTACAGTATTAAGAATACGAAGTGATAAATTGTCAACAGTCATGAATCAGCATTTTTTCCCTACGAATAATATTATCATTATAACCAGTAACAAAAAATGACAATTACTGTACACTGGAGTCAAATTACCTCGTTTTTCAGTGATGAATGCTTTGAGGGCGTATAGATGTCTGGGGGTAGCAAGGTCGCCTCCCATTCCGCGGCAGAAATGTCGAGAACTGTGCCAGGACAGTTGGTTGGGAGACAAGTAGAAGCACTCGCCTACCACTGTACTATAAGGGTCGGGACATACCTCCTGTAACTCTAAATCTGAAGAGAGAATACATACATTAGAGGTCAATTACCGATATCTGGGGGACAGTATAGTAGTTACCAGTATATATATATATATATATATATATATATATATATATATATATATATATATATATATATATATATATATATATATGGCAGCTTGAGTTAGTAGCAAATGGTACACTAAGAAAGAAACACACATATATATAAATATATATATATATATATATATATATATATATATATATATATATATATATATATATATATATATATATATATATATATATATATATATATATATATATATATATATATATATTGCAAGCCTTACTTTTACAATATTTCACAATGTCTAATAAGACTGACCATAAGGAACACATATTTCGAAGTTTAGTGCGGTAATTTCAAATGTTTGCTAAAGTTTTTAACAAAAGTTTTTGTATTAAAGTAAAAAATAAGAATAAGGATTGTAGCATGAATCCTTACCTGATTTTCCAAGAGTGTCGCAGCAGTTGTTTCTGCCTCTTGTTGCGTTGATAAGTTCTCTGAAGAACTGAGCCTGCTGGGCGAGGACAAGTTGGGACATGGCTACTGCTGACCGTAAATCCTCTGAAGGATCACCATCTACGAATCCCTTGATGAAATCTATGGGCGCAACGACGAGCATTAGCAGGACGCCGTAGTGCGCCACGGACGTCATCGCGACCAGCTGACTTCTTGACTGAGGCAGCAAGAGACACCTCAAGTGGTGCCGGCAGGGAGGGTGGTAACGAACTGGAGGATCTTCACACGACGAGGCGCTGCTGTAGACTGGTGGACGCGGTGGGTTGCAAGAGCAAGTCATCCGTCTCTGCTAAATGATGAAGGTCAAGGATTACCAGGTCACAGGAAACGTCGACGTCGTCATGATTGTAAAAAAAAATAATCCGGGTTACGAAGAGTTCCCTATTATCTTTAATGTAAATTATGGCCTTCTTGATATGCTGAGAATCGACGATTGTTGGTTTACTTAAGACTATTCTCAAATCAGTGTCGGCATTGGTAACTACCTACAGTAGTGTTGATTGATTTTAAAATGATACCCACAAGAAGCAAGGAAAAATGAATACTAATAAAGATTCACAACATGACCTGTGCATTTGTCTAGTTAGTATCAGGTTAAAGCATTTTTTTTTTTTTGGAATGAAAGCCATCAGACCAGCAGCTGTGCATCTCCGTGACGAGCTTACGGTGACGAGGAAACATGTTATAAGTGAGAAGAACAAGGGCAGTAACTGTTGTGTGCGACTTGGTGCTGTGTAAACGGAGCCTCTTTACTACCGCAGAGTTTGCAGTTGATGACTCTGGGTCAAGAGATTATTGGCTGTGATGGCACTATTGTATCATATTGTGTAATTAGTAATGTTTTTATGACTAGTATAAACTTCCTATAAATGTCACACACACGTGAGTTTAGTACTTTGTTATACTGTATAGTACTGTGTAAACTGTGGTAGACAACTGTTAAAAACTGTGCATGTTGTGGCCTTCCACCAAGTAACTCGTCAGTTACCACTAAGTACATTGACAGTGGTACCAGTAAATACCTAGACAGTTACCAGTCAGTACCTTGACAGTTACAAGTCAGCACCTTGAAATTTCATTGGCGACCACAATTGTAAATTTAACCGGTTGAGAAAGCGTTTGATCTGAACGTGTGATAAACCTCGACCTCGGTTCAATCAACGTTACATCGGTAAATATAATTAACTTTTGTGTCTCCGGCTGCGTGCTGTAACGGGAGCCACTGTTACATGTAATCAACACTAAACGGTGCAGTCCTTTAAGGGGAGGTAACAAATATTATTGGATAATGGGTGTTATGATAATAGATGGTGTCAGCATAGACCTTATGGTTGGTGCTGGCAGAGTATTGCGTTAGCGAGAAAGGCCAAACATTATTTGGAACAATTAGTGGTGTTCCTTGGTTCATCGCTCCGATAAGGGTTGCCAATTACCCCACGTATCCGGTTTCCTCGCACGTATAACGTAAACTTAACGTAAACTCAACCTTAACCTAACGTAACCTAGATCTCAATCTAACCGTTAGGTTACGTTAGATTCTAACGAAATCTAACCGATTTTAGACCCACCCACGCTAAAATTTCTTAGAAAAAAAAATCGCCGAAGATAATCAGCAAAATCATCAAGCAGGAGAAACCGAAGACCTGAGGTATACCTGTATATTAAGATGGCATGGAAAAGGATGACGGCGATACCACTACCAAGCCTCTAAGTTTAACGATGTCGACAGGGAATTTAAAATTATCACACTCCCATAGTATTTTAGGTATACGAGTGCAGTAAGCGACCCAAGTGTGGGACCAACACGGACGATTTACTCTCAGCTCGGCAAGTTCCCACGTCCTACATGACCTGCCACTCCACACAAAGCTTATAATGACTCTCTTGTTTCTGTTACCCTTGTTTATCTAATAGTAAAAACACTAATAGTAATAATACCGGTACTACTACTAATAAAATCGATGTTTTATATTGTTATGCACGGCGGGATGGTCGATACTTTTTTTATTGACTATCCAATATACCATTAACATTCGGGATGGGAGTTTAGCATTAAGAGGTGAAATATACCCAGCTCTCACAGGTTGTACCTAACATATTACTATTGCTAACAAGTCTTAAATTTTGAAGATTGCTACTTTTTTTTGTTTTACCCGAGTTATTAGCAGAAAAAATAGTATTGAGCTTGCCTTAAATTATGTATTTCTGATTAACATTCATTATACTAATTATTGAAAGAAGGTTGTTCTGTTAGAAAATTATTTACGTTCGTATTTTTTAACACCATATTGCTGCAGACTGTTAAACTTTGATCCGGAAACGACCAACATACGGTACATAAATGTTGTCTTCCTCCACAGGTGAGGCTACATGCAGCGTCGTGTGGATGTAGCAGGAAAACAGGTAAGTAACCCTATTCTATACAAAACTCAAAGACATCATCAGAAAAAATACAATTATACACGACCTGGGTTATATCACGTGTTAGTGAAAATGGAATGTACAGTACCTAACCTCCTCAACAGGTTAGGTCACCTCAGGATATATTCACCTTCCAGGCTGGTGTTCGTTAAACGGTTAAACATATAATTTTCAAGAAAGTGGGTACAGGTTCGAGTAGGCATTTAGTTCCTTAATTTTTGCTGCTGGAAAACCGGGTACGGTACGCCACACCCTGGGTATAAAAATAAACAGCCTTCGCACGCAATAAGCCGATTTTGTTAGTAATGATACGCAGTGAGCAACGATGTGCTATAGACGGTGCAAATCTTGCTAACCAAGATTTTGTATACAGGTACGTACATTCTTTACATAACCTGCCGGATCTGTAATCTATATTGTGTACTCTAATAATAATAATAATAATTAACGGTTTATTGAAAAAGCATGGCAGCCGGAAGGCTGAAAATATACAGTTAGGCCTACATAATTGGGGAATGGGTCTCTTGATTTACAAATAACATACAAGTAACATAAGTGATACAAATATGATATATAATAACTAGTTGGGAAGAAGCTCAAACTACAGGGCATTTCAACATAGTGACAGTGCAAAAAGTAAGATTGACTGGGAGTGAATACACTGGTTGATTACAAGTTATTGATAAGTTTTACAATGGTTGGGACTGGGCTGTACTTATAGCGATCAGTTCGTGCTTGTATGGGCTGGATGCGGTTGTGGTGTCGAACAGCAATTCTCGGGCAAGGGATCTCAGGTGGTAGTAGGAGCCGGTGTCGAGGATGGTGCAGAAGTTTCTCACCATATTTGCAGATGAGGTCGTGGTGATGGTCAGTGAGAGCCGAGAGGGTCAGTGGAGCGCTTCTTGAAATGTGGAGTAGGAAGAGGAGAGAATAATCTTGCATGCCCTCTTTGCACTTTTTCTAGGTGTTTACGTTGTGTGGCATTTAGGGAGGAAGACCAGGTACGGGAGGCATAGGTGAGCTTGGGAAGTATGAATGTTGAGTAAACACTGAGGAGCTCTGTGTGTGTGTGTGTGTACAGTCGGACAGTAAAGTATTAAACTTTTTTACAGAGATTTGCTATTTTTCTTTGGATGAAACAATTACATGTCCAACCCATGAGAGCACCCACGGCACCTCCTAAAGTGTTATGTGACATGAAGGCGATCGTGTCCAAAAGTGGAATTTCTTTAACGCGTCATTTTTTTTACAAGTGTGGTTTTCTGAGAGATAGAGTGAGAGAAAAATTTTACATCACTGTGACTCACTATCCACTATAAGTAATGTACAGTGCCGTCAGACTATTATCATATCCGCTATTGGCTAGTATTTTAAATATAAAGAAAATATGATGTTTGGTCCCCAAATTAATGAAGCAGATGAGTCTCCAATTAAAAACAGCGTTTATTATCGGAATCTAACAATCATCGTTCATGGCTACATGCTGTGTCAGATGTTTAACATTACTACTCGAAAATAAATATACAACGCGGAACATCTTATTTAGACGCATCATAGAGCTGGTTAACGATGAGACACCGTTACAAAAGAACCCTGGCATGAAATTACCCGACGTGACACGGCAGAGTGGTAGCGGTGTTTGCTTGTTGTAAAAGATGAGAGTTACAGCATTACAACTAAGTGTTCATAAAGCCCAAGTGGCAGCCCCTTATGTCAGTGGCTGCTGCTCTCCCGGAGAAGATTTCACTCGTTATTTATCCACTGACAAAAAAAAAATATATGACTGACTGACATACTTTTTACAAGCTGACACACACACACGTGCTCGTGTATTTTATAAGTTATGTTTTATATAGATCTAATCATTTGTTTCTACGCTCAAAAAAATATTGCAAAACAAACATCATATTCAATAACTAAGAACTAGGCACAAGGTACACCGACTCTGATGTAATCCTCCTCCCGTCACCCACTCCTTTGACTCCAATACCCATTTACCGTGAGGCTTGTGTCAGCGTACCTATAATACGGGCATTCGTTACAGGCTGTGCTATCACTGCCTCCTAGACTAGTAAAACTTTGGCATAAATTCAGTATGAACACAATTGTAAGAAACAGTTCAAATAGTGTTGTGTAGCTGACTCGAGTGTAGGAGGAGACAGTGTAGCGGAGATAAGTGTAGCGGAGACAGTGTAGCGTAGATAAGAATGTGAAGCGCGTGATATTATTTCCCACTGTGTTGGGAGAAAGCGCGGGCGGCGGAGGCTGCGGCGGGCGTTAACCTGTAAGTGTGTGGGGGTCGGTTCTCGCCCACACTGCTGCCCTCCTTCCTTCTTGTGTGCGATCTCTCTCTTTAACCCTAGGTAGCGTAAGGGCGGTTAATCTCCTGGTGTGCGCCTCTTGGATCGTGGGTGGAGTGGCAAGCAAGCAATCACTTGTTTACATGATCTCAGGACACTGTTCATAGACCCTCGCTACGTCACTTTGATCTCCATGAACTTATTTAGACACCACCTTCAGGTAACAAACCCATGCAGGCACGGTTACCATAACTGATGTTCCACGGACAAGTCATACATCTGCCTGGGTGTAACGAGTAGCATGATTGGTGCCTGAATCTCTCTTTGCACACCCAACGAAATTCTCTCAGGATCCGGAGGTGCCACGGTGAAACAGTTAAGACGATGTGAACCAAGACGTGTAATTATCTCGAAAGAACATCACCTGGAACAGCAGCTACCACCACCACCACCACCAGTGACATTTTTGGTGTTCAAGGGTACACGCACAAGATGTGGGCTAGTTCATTTATTAATACAGGGATTTTTAACCTTTTTTTCGCCATTTACCCCCTAGGCTTGACATGACTAACCATTTACCACCACACCTAACTGTTTAAACTTACGACGGGTTGATACAATATTGGCAAAAAAAAAGAAAAAACAGAAGAATATTTATAAGCAGGGAGGTGGGAAAGACATGAGACCTCAGGTAAACTGATGTTGTATTTGTTAGAGGCAAATGATGGTCAGGAGTCGGTGCCTGTGAAGAGGTTTGATGGAGAGGGTCATAAAGTTCTAAAGGAAGAAGGGGTCATATTTGGGAGAGCTGTTGCCGAAGGCCTAAGGATGTTTATGGGGGAGGTGCTGGGGCGGCATCAGGTGTAGTGGGGGGGCAGGGAGCTGGTCAGGGGTACAGGTCCCGCAAGTTGGTAAGTTTGGCGGGCAGTCTAAGCGAGTCCTGGGTTGAGGTCACATCCGTCGCTCATCACCAGGAAGAGGCGACAGAAGAGAAGAGCGCTCCCTCCCTCCCTCATCTATACCTTCCCCCAAATCTGCCGCATCATGCTACACTTAACACAGGTACTGTTAGTCTGTTACCTTCCCCCCAGTCACTGTATGTCGCTACCTCCTGAGGGTCCTAGTCATTACCTCTCGTCCTCTCCACAATTTGAGTCATAAAGTGAAATCGCCTAATCTGGGTTGATGTTTATTGTTCCTGACCGATTTTTTTTCTTTTGATGATGACATTTTTTCTTTGATTGTATTGAAAAGATTTGTAGTTCAAGTATGATTTTGTTGTTTTATGAGTAAGATTGGTGAATGTTATTTTTTACTGAGTGTTACGCCTAATTTAGAGAACAATTTTGACGACTGCTTGCACTCACATATAATACTACTTAGTCTCACATCTACCACAACTTGCTCTCACGTTTATCACGTCTTGCTTGTCACTTTTACCACGCCTTGCTGTCACAGTGGAAGACTTAATCGTGGCAAAAGACAGTCAGTCGATGATTTATGTGTCTTGTTAAAGAATTATTGTTAGAGTGATACTGGAAGTGTCCCAAAATATCCTTAATCTGTTCTGGGCTGTCAGACACCCGTTCACTACCCAAAGCATAGACACAATCCTCTTCTCCTACATACTGTACTGTAGATATGCTCCCACACAGCACTGCCTCAGATACAGTCATCTGCCGCTTACACAAACGCATCCATCACAGCACCACTCGACGGGGTTTTCTGTACAACTAGGTATATCGTCCCAGACACGCCCCCTTCGTTCTTCCCAATTAGGGACACGCTCCCTCCAGCCTACACAGTCAGGGACACGCTCCTTTCAGTCTACACAACCAGGGACACGCCTCCTTCAGCCTACACAACCAGGGACACGCCCCCTTCAGCCTACACAGCCATGGACACGCCCCTTCAGCCTACACAACCAGGGACACGCCCCCTTCAGCCTACACAACCAGGGACACGCCCCTTCAGCCTACACAACCAGGACCTACACAACCCCCTTCAGAACCAGGGACACCCTCCTTCACCTACACAACCAAGGACACGCCCCCTTCAGCCTACACAACCAGGACACCTCTTCACCTACACAACCAAGGACACGCCCTACACAGCCAAGGACACGCCCCTTCATCCTACACAACCAAGAACCCCTCTCCTTCATCCTATACAACCAAGGACACGTCCTTGTCCCCTCCACCATGTACAGCCAAGGACACGCCACAGTCCTTGAATAAGCCAGGAATATACCTCAACCCCCCCCTCCTGGAGAGTGCCTGTGTCAACAGACAATAACTAACCCATGACACAATCCAACACACTATTATCTTAGCTAACTTACAGCAGGGCGGTCAGTCCGCCCTCTCCTACCTCCTCCTAAATTTCTTCAATTTCCGAACTATAACTTCCTCCCACCACCTCGAATCTTCTTTCACCACCCCCAGTCCCTTTTCTCTCTCTCTCTCTCTCTCTCTCTCTCTCTCTCTCTCTCTCTAAAAAAAAAAAAAAAAAGGCCTCTTAAAAAGAAAAGAAAAAGATACGGCCTCTTGCCTGACACGATGCGAGGCTCTGCTCAATAGGACGTGTCGTAGTGTATAGTTTGCCGAAGTGATGGGCTTAAGTTATATGGTGAAATAATCATACGAGCGTGGCTGTGACACAAAGAAATCCAAGACGCGATTTTTTCTTATAATGACGTCCCTTGTAATGTTGATGAATTACAGGTTAATGTTTATGTGTGGAGCATCTGCGAGACTCAATAAACTCGTTCTAAGACGGAGTATGTGGAGGTGATCATGGGTGTATAAATCTGTTCCTCTTACATATTCCCTTTTGAAATACAGTGGCGAAGAGGATAAAGTAAAGTACAGGTTTGTGTGTGTGTGTTTGTGTGTATAACTCGTGTACACATCAATACAAACGTCAGTCACACCTGCATCAGTGTTCCTCGCGTGATTCACCAGTGCACGACCGATAAACTGGTTACACGCCACCACCCTCCGCAACAAACCCCGTTTGCTAGGCCCTCACCTTGAAATACGACCTCCTGCTGACTAAAGACCTGGCAGCGTGCCCTGAAACCTTTGTGAGTTATTATGTGTAACTCGCAATTAGTAAACAAGGGAAATATGTACTGGTAAATCTTTAGTGCCTGAGAACATTATAGAGAGGACGTTAGCGGCCGCTTTGTCGTCTTGTCATATCCTTCAGGGGCTGGGGCAGGTTTCAGGCATCATAAGGCCAGGGTGGAGGCTCCTACACCACGTATCCAGCGCTTGCATCAACTGGGCCGCACCTAGCCTAGCGAGGCGTGGTGGCCCAATCCCCCGCGTTGGTAATGGGAGCAGTGATGGCTAGTCTGTAACCACAGACCGCTCTTCACGTTCTTGTTGTATCGCTTCAGGAGACGAGTGTTTCTTTTTGTTTACTTGTTTACAAATACGTTCTGGTATAGTGCTAAATTACGTTTATTATTAAGTTTGAATTCATGGTTTGCCAGGAGGCAACTTTGCATACATTTTTCTCGAGATTTTGCAAAGTGTACATTTCTTAACTGGAGTTGGAGGATACTAACATGAGGGTAGATGAATCACATATACCAGGGGGGGTCCTGGGGTCCGGACCCCCCCCCCCCTTTACACCAGAAAATTTCTATACTTTTTTAAAAGCAGTATTGTACTTAGGCGTTTTTGTATAGTAAAAGTATTTATTGTTGACCTCAGAATATTTTTTTTTAATATCAAGTGCGCGTGACTTTAAAATGGCCTCAAAATGTCCATGATATTGGTCGGATTATTCTTGGGGGGGGGGCGCTCTGTGTTCTTGGCTTGTTTGGGGATTACTGGCCACTTCGCCTTTTGGCTATTTTGGCTGAAGCTGCTTTTTTTCTAAGTCGTTTTTTTTGGAGTTCTTTCGTTTGTTCTTATTCTTTTAAATTTCCATTCTTCTTCTTGGTCTTGTTCTGGCATATACTCGTAAAAGTCTAATAAACGCTGATCTTTTTAATGTTACTGAATCTGGCCTCTTTGTCTTTTCTTCGGTTTTGTTTGATTCTGGCTTCTTTTCTGTGGTCTTCTTGGGGTCTTGATTTTTCTTTTCTGTGGTCTGGTTGGGGTCTTGATTCTTCTTTTCTTCGGTCTTCAAGCTCTCCTTGTAGCTCAGTTTTTTCTTGCTTCGCAGCTTAGCCACCCTACACTCCTCCCTCCACTTGGGATACTCCCGGTTGGAGGAGGAGTGAGGGCCACCACAAGCCGCGCATATCTTGGCAGCCGCTGAGCAGTTGGTGTGCTGGTGCCCGGGTGTCCTGCAACTGCAACAGACCGCCCGAGCTCGACACTTCCCTGCCAGATGGCCATACCTCTGGCATTTGTAGCACCCTCTTGGTCTTCTTTCATACGGTCTTACTGGGATGTTCTCCCATCCCAGCAATACGGTGCTTGGTAGATTCTTTGGGTAATCAACCAGTGCAGTTACGCTGGTCAGCTTCCGTACTATTGCGAGCTGGTGTCTGATCAGCTCGGCCAGTTCTTCTTTTTCAAGGTGTTCTATCTCAGTGTGGGAGATGACTCCCAACACCAAGTTATCCTCTGTGTGAACTTCCACTAGCATCTTGATCCCGTTAATTTGTTATGTTGGCTATTTGCTGGGCCTGTCCCCATTCCGCGAAGGTGACGATAAGGCCACCACTCACTGGTCTGTGGACGACACCTTGTAACCCCCCTGATTCATAAGGAGTCAAAAAACTTCCTTAGACAAGGAGGTTTAGTTGCTTGGGCGAAGGGCATGTGACTGGATACAGTCTTACAACCTTCGCCTGGTCACAGGTCAGCCTCACCGTCTGGTTCACGTAGTACCTCAGGAGCAGAGAAGATCTTGCCTCGCGGAGGTACAGTTCTGAGTCCTCTGTGTTCGCCATGTTCCCCTATCCACAACTTTTTTGAACAACCACCCCCTTTTTTATATTCCTGGATCTGCCACCTGTGTACACACAGTATTGTGTGAGAGAGGTAGTAATTTTGGGGGACATTTCCCTTGTTGGCAGACTGACAGTGGTAAAAACCTTTTTTGAGCTGGGCATCTTGATGATGTCAGCAACATACAAGAAAGACGGAGCAGTTCCGGTTCAATTTGTCTTTTGTTTCACATCGGCAGAAGTAACTCAATAGAAAATCACGTAGTAAGGTTTTCTCACATTATGAGTTCACGGGAAACCTCGAACCTTTCCGAATTCATGAGGTAAACTAGCTTGTCACTGACCTAAGAAATATCCGCTCATCATGATTTGTTTAAATCTAAGCCACGAACAGCTCTCTGAAGACATTCTTGAAGAGCCACGGATATATTTTGTTTTTGCCAAAATTTACTAAAGTTCAGGTTTGCAAAATGTAAACTGTAGTGTGCTGTATCTACTTTCCCGGATGAAGTGGCTGATGTTCTAAAAATCTATTTATTGCTTGCTAATCCTAGCTGTCTTTACTCCCCATAATGTACCCTACCATACCAGGGTAGAATCCAGGAATATCAAAAGGGGAGGTCCAAGAAGTTGTGGGTGGAGAAACATGGTGAGCACAGTGTGCCTGCCCTCCAGCTGGCGGGTTAGGGGGGCACTGTAAGCCCCCAGAATTTTTTTTTAAATCTGACCAATATAAAGGGCATTTTGAAGCGATGTACAATTGATATTAAGAGATATTCTGAGGTCGATAGTTATTACTTTTTACTATACAAAAACACCTGAGTAAAATACTGCATTAAAGAAAAAGTATTGGGATTTTCTGATGAAAAGGAGGATGTGGACCCAGGGTCCACCCTGGATCTGCCCCTGCATACCCAATAACACTTACACTTCTCACTGCCAAATTCTGGTGCTAGATTTTCTAATCCTTCAGTTAATTTAGAGAGATAAAGGAACTGACTCCATAATGGAATGGTCATCTAACATCTTGGCCGTTAAAACTGTACTGTATTATAGACAGCCGGGGTGTATTAATGACTCAAGATTAAATACACAGAACATTAACATTGATTGTCCCAACAAATGAGTCATATAGTATTCTGTTACCCTTGTTTGTCTGTTGGTTTGTCCTGAAAAGATTGTTAATGTTTCTAGTCCTCCAGTTTCAGATGTACAACACTGGTTTCATAGTTTTTTGTGGGGATGTAAATATTTCAGATTTTAGATTAATTACAGCTCAACAGAAATAAAACACAGGCTGCAAAATTTGTCATGACCAGTTGCAGGCTTCGAAAAAGAGATACGGAGAAAACTTTGTGAAGAATGTCGATTGTTTAAATCGTTTACTTCTGCAGTAGCACTCCTGGTATAAACCATTAGTTGTCACAATACCACCCTTCTGTGTTGAAACCCCAGTAGAATAATTTCTCAGACCACTCTACCAACCAAGGTGTTAAGAAACAATTAGAAAAGCATAAAAAACCACAATACGAAAGTTGACCAAATCTAGGAAAAAAGTCACAGGAAAAAGTCATTCACATAACCTAACCTAACCTAAACCCCCAAAAAAGAAAGAGTTGTGAATACATTATTATTAATGTGAGCATTGGTACAGGTAATGTGGGTGGCAGCTGTGTTGGCGCGGCCAGTGGTGGCCGCCAAGATCCCCGTCACCATCTTCACGGTGAGTTGTCTAGTATCACTACACCCACAATCCTTCTGTTTAGTTTCAATTTTAATTCCAAAATTCTATTCAGGAACTATTACAGACACAGTGATTTCTATGTGGCCTCAGTAAATAGATACATAACATAATGAAATTACAATTGAAACTCATTAAAGAACCTCGACAGTTACACACACACTGCTTCATAATCATCATCACCACCTTTTTATGGCTATTTTTCCACACCTGTTTGAGTTAGTCGTGATTACCTGATGGTACAGTATGGGATTCCGATAACCCGTTCCTATTACTTGTACAGTGTGGGAACTGAGCATTCTATGTAGAACTTCCAAACACCCTCTGGGCTGGTAAGGCAGGGTTGCTACTCCCTGGGGTAATCAAAAGATTAACCACCTACTGTATAGTCGGGGTAAAAAGTTCGCTCCCTCCCAAAATGAAGCAGCATCAACCCTAAACGAGATACAACAGTCAGGGTAAGTCAGTGCAGAGACTCATTCCCGTGACTCAGTATCACCGAGGGGAGTGAACTTTTGTCCCCGACCGTACCTGTATATCATTTTGAATATAGATAAAATTACTGTACCTAGTTCATTTAAGAGAGAAAATGTCTTTGTATCAGTCTGTTTCTGTGATGAAAATGGTTCCTCTAAGTTGCACAGCCTGTTCTGGGCAGTGTGGATACTGCTTTCAACCTTCCCTTCCCTAACTGTAAATTCAGGTACCCATTCTCAACTGGGTTAACTAAGGGTGCCCTGAGTATGAACCAGAGACCCTTAGGATGGGATGAGCACTGTATCTACTCAGTCGCTGCACCCTGGAACTCTGCATTAGTAAGAATTAAATAAAGACAAAAATTGCATATCAAGGCAAATTTTATTATGTTTTTAACATTAGATAAGTAATTGGGGTGCTGCTGCAAAGTGGACACAGCACTTACTGTTTGTCATAAAGGTTGCTGATTCATGCCACGAATATCCCTAGACCACCTAGCTGTGAATGGATACTGCACCTCACTTTACAGTTAGGGAAAGTGAAGGTGGTTGGGTGTGAATGTTTTGTGTATTTTTGTACTTAAAATTATATTTGAAAAAAAAAGGTCAGATAAGTTAATCCAAACACAGGATAAGCTTTTAGCATAATGTGCCATACTTACAGTACTTTTTAGATTACTGTACAGTACTATTATTTCAGCCCCCAGACCATTTCCTGAGTGCTCATTTGGACTCCTTTCCTGAGACGAGTCTGACCGAGGAGGAAGCAATGAGTAGTGTTGAGGTCATCACCACCCTTGGCTCATACTCATCTCCCCAGACAGTTACACCTAAGCAACAAGGATCACAACCTTCCATGGAGCAAGTTATTGGTACTTTGTCTGTGCAGGATAGCCCAGAAACTGTAGATAACAGCACAGAAAAGTTGGCAACCATATTTGAAGGTGCTGAGACTACACCTGCACAAAACATTGTCAAGGAAATGACATCTTCAGACTGGTCTGTAGTTACGATAACTGAAGGCAGCAGTGCAGAGGTAAAAACATCAGATTTGTCAGTTGATACTACGCTCATACCAAACAGTGCAGAAATAATAACTTCATTGGCACCTTTAGTTGACACCCAGCAGGTAATGCCTTCCTTAGCTGACACTGAAAAAAGTGCTGGTGAACCACCGACATTGGGATTAGAATATGTACATCATATTATTGTAGATGACGATGTTCTTGATGATCAAGATGCCAACTCGGGTCCATACTCATTGAGAAGTACACTGACGCAAGAAGAGGTTGACAACCCCCAGAAGGACACTCATTTAGAAGAAGCTAAACTGAACTACATGTCTATCTGGAATCAAGAAGCAATGCAACTTGATGCTCCATACTTGAAAGTGACCAATGTGTGGCCAGAAATTGGGATGGTCTATATGCCTTTAGTAAACCAGATGTCAGACCAGATTCAGAATTCTGAATCGGTCAAAGCAGCAGCTTTGAAGTACAAGGCAGTATGGGAGAGAACACGTGTTGCTCAGAATTCTACTCGTTCATCAAATACACCAGATATGAATATTCTCAAGAACTTTATAAGTGCTTGGACTTGGGCAGCAGGGGCAGATGATAGAGTTGATGCTGTTAGTGTGTTGAGTACTCAAGTTAAACCTGCCACCTTACCTGGGGAAATAAAGGTAACTCCAGTCCTTGCTGACAGACCTGTAATACAACAGAATGTAGATGAAAGCCTTATTGGCCCCCCCACAATATCCAGCTCTTGGCCATCAGAGGGCATTAAATCCATTCTAACAAGACCATTACTGGCACCCACTGCCACACAGTCAGCGGTAATCCCTCCCATTGCTGTTAACAGGCCTGCTGCCATAGAGCCAAGGCCATGTGTTAATGATCAAGAACCTGCTGCAGTCCCTGTCCCAACAGGAAGTCCCATTGGAGAACACAGACCAATTATGTACCCTGAAGTGGTTCCAAGACCTTTCAAATATCCCATTGCACTTCAGAGACCAAGTCAAAACCCTAGTGCAGTTATAAAACCAACTGAAAACCCAATTACAGACACAAGATCAATTCCAAACCCCACAGCAGTTATAAGACAAATTGAAACCCCTGCTGCACTTCGAAAACCCATTCATCCCATTGTAGTTCCAAGACCCACTGATAACCGTATTGTTTTTCCAAGACCTGTTGCAATTCCAAGACCTGTTGCAATTCCAAAACCCACTGATAACCATACTTCTTTTCCAAGACCTGTTGCTGTTTCAAAGCCAATTATTAACCCCATTGCAGTGCCAAGACCAATTGATAACCCCATTGCAGTGCCAAGGCCAATTGATAACCCAATTGCAGTGCCAAGGCCAATTGATAACCCCATTGCAGTGCCAAGGCCAATTGATAACCCCATTGCAGTGCCAAGGCCAATTAATAACCCCATTGCAGTGCCAAGGCCAATTGATAACCCCATTGCAGTTCCAAGACCTGTTTATAACCCCATTGCAGTTATAAGGCCCATTGAAACCCTCGCTGCAGTTCAAAGACTTTCTGATAAACCCATTATAATTTCCAGACCCATTGCTGATACAAGGCCAGTTTATGATCTTGCTGTACCCAGACCAGCTTCAGACAAAATTCCACTCCAGAAGATTATTCAGACTCAAATACCTGTTGACGGGATATTTACAGGTTCTGATAAACATCATTA
Organism: Homarus americanus; assembly: GCF_018991925.1. Lineage (NCBI taxonomy): Eukaryota > Metazoa > Arthropoda > Malacostraca > Decapoda > Nephropidae > Homarus > Homarus americanus. The sequence continues at coordinate 998,805 of NW_024716703.1, read as the reverse complement.
CTGGTCAATGGAGGATGACAGAGATTCTGATGAGTTAATATGGGACGATGAATATTCCCATGAGTCAATCAGTGATGACTTGTATTCCCATGAACTGAAAGGGAGTGCCTTCAACCCACTTCCTTTGTATTTATGGCATCGAAAATAAGTAATTTGACTTATTATTTAGTATTTCCTCTTTATTTTTCAACCTTGCAAAAGCTCCAAAGATCTCTCGTCATTGCTTTTAAGGTTTGAGCTAATCTCTACCCACCCAGTTGATGCCAAATTAATCGTCTTTTTAAAGGTGAACTGGTAAGAGCAGTCATGAATTTTTTACAGTACAGGTACAGTATCGCACTGTAAAATTATGTTTCAAGTGATTATTAATGTTAATTTTTTTTTTTGGTAGTTGTCTTTCATCAGGGGGGTTGATTTTGGTGTGCAGTAGTCTCTTGCCAACCATGGATGGGTTTAGGTTCCTGGAAAATCCCGTGGTTGGTAAATCCGCGATTGGTAAGACTAAAGGCTTACCGTACAGGAAATAGAGGATTAGGTTCCTCGTCCACGGATAACACTTGTCAAAGCCTAAGTTGCCTGTTTTTACGCAAAACAATACCTGCATTACATATTTCATTAAATTTGAGTCAAATACATATAAAATAACATAATATAAATTAAATGGTAATATAAATTTAACATGATAAGGGGTACAGTGGGGTATGCTATAACGAACGGATCCTACTACGAATATTCCTATAACGAACGGTTTTACCTATAAAATTGAGAATGCTATAACGAACGCAACTCCTACAACGAACGCGGATGAATACGGGACTATTTCGCCTGGCGCATGAATATTGTTGTACCGCGACCCACAACAAGAGCGTCAGGCGCCATCTTTGTCTCATTGTGTAGCCAGTGCACCACTGTTATTGTTGAAATTTCGTCTTTTGATGTGGAAATTCGCGTTATTTGTATAACTATTTTGTTATACAAGTAGTATACAATTGTAACAATGAGTCGTCCAAAGCGAGTGAGAAAGCTAATAACCCTTGAAACTAAGAAAGAAAATATAAAGAAACGTGAGAATGGAAGAAGCATTGCGAAACTTAGTGATGAATATGGGATGGCTAAATCGACTATATGTACGATTTTGAAGAATAAAGGGGAGTTAAAAACTGTGCAAGTGGCAAAGGGAATCTTTAGACTTAGCAAAGCAAAGTGTAATGTGATTGAAGAGATGGAAAATTTACTCTTAGTGTGGATAAAGGAGAAAGAAATGGCAGGTGGTAACATTAGTGAAGCTATAACTTGTGAGAAGGCCAGACAATTGTTTGAGGACCTTAAAGCCAAGACTCCCAGTGGAAGTGATAGTGATGTGCCAGTGTTTAGGGGTACCTGCATGCTGAATAACACTAAGGTAAGATAAAGTACCGTATTTTTTACATTTTCCACAGAATTTTTTCAGTGTTAGGTGGTTGTATTTGGGGGCCTGGAACGGATTAATCCTATAACGAACGAATGCTATAACGAACGAGGTTCTGGAACCAATTACGTTCGTTATAGCATACCCCACTGTATTTATCTTCATTGAGTACGAGGGGATGACGTGGAGGGAGAGGTGGTTGTTATAAGGTAGAAGGGGACACAGGCCCATTCTCTCTCAATGCCGTGGTTGGTGATATGGTACACAGAGTAAAAACAGTAGATACCCAAAATCCGTTGTTGGCGAGGGACTACTATTGTACTGTACAGTGGGGTATGCTATAACGAATCTAATTGGTTCTAGAACCTTGTTCGTTATAGCATTCGTTCGTTATAGGATTAATTCGTTCCAGGCCCCCAAATACAACCACTTAACACTGAAAAATATAATATAAAATTGTAAAAATTGTAAAAAAGTGCATAAATAAGCATCTAAAGCCCTGAAATAAAGAACATCATTAATACTTGTAATAAAAAAACAATAAATTAGTAAAAAAAAAGAAAAAAAAATGAATTTTAGTTTCTAAATAATGTTCGTTGTAGGAGTTTCGTTCGTTATAGCAATCTCAATTTTATAGGTAAAACCGTTCGTTATAGGAATATTCGTAGTAGGATCCGTTCGTTATAGCATACCCCACTGTACTGTACTGTATATCTTTAGGAACACGAGACAGTTAACTTTAGTAACACTTGCCAATTTGTTACTGTGCTCTTTTTGCAGTTACTTACTTTACTACAATTTTAAGATAAATTAAGTGAAAGAAAAAGAAAGTTGCAAATTGGTTCCATTTTCCATTTTTCTAAAATTTACCAGTGAAATATTTAAAGTGTAGTGCTTATTTTCAAATGTGTTTATGTTGTAATGACATTTTGCTTGCCTAATTGTTACAATGTTGCCTATGCAGTAATCTCAACTGTTGCTGTACTGTATTCCCATTGTTGATTTTCAGTACTGTACTGTATATATTTAAGGAACTTATAATATAAAAACTTGATTAAGAATTTGTGACCGAGGAAATCATTTGGTCTTTCTTTAGTAGATATCCTGTATAATGCTATCTTTCATAATTACAATAGTACAGTACTGTACAGTTCTGAAATGAATATTGTCACTTATGAATGATCTTGTTTGTATATTTTTATGCTCATCTGGGTGATGCTATATTTGTTAAACAGTTATGCTTGCCAATGTTTTTTTTTGCAACATGTACATGTAAATAATAAAAAGTACTACCTACACATAATTTGTTTTAACATTTTCAGAATACTACGGATAAAATACTGTAGTCTTTTTTACTATGAGAAAATTAAGGTATATCTGATCTAATGCACGAAGTCTTTCAGTCCAAAACATTTTTCCTTTATTCTCAACCCACAAATGTTAAAACTTTCTGGTCAACTGGTTAAATAGTTCAACAACGACTTACCTAATCTCAATATACCCTCTCTCAACCATCCTGACCTTATAACAGTCACCACAGCCTAAAATAAAGCCATTCATGTGATCATAGTAACAATGCGCTACAAGTACCAGTACTGTACTGTACCTACAACAGAGTTTTCCCATCCTGTGCAGACAGCTTAATTTTTATACCTTTTTATTTACAGTATATTTACTGTTTCCAGTATATACCAAACTAAAAGCCTCAGGACTTATTGGTGTCCTTTTTTAAACAAATAATTCAAGGAGAGATCTAACAAATCTTTTAAACAAAACAAAGGCTAAAAGCAGGAGTTTTTAAACTGATGGAGGATATATAGTGCAGTACAGGACAGTACAGCATAGGAAAATCAATACAGGGTCTCTGGCGGTGAATTCTGCCGAGTGTTAGTTTGAGATAAATAGAAATTTGGTAGGCATAGATTCTGCAATATGGAATAGCAGTCTTTTAATACCTTTAACAAGGCAATCATCTGTATATTTTGACGATTTGAAAATACTGTATTGTACATGTAGGTCATTGTGACCTACTGTAGTATATGTTTTACCAATTGAGGTCAAACTTTTCATGTGGCACCCCAATGGGTTTCCACAGTTTAATCCTACAGAAAATTTTATTTGTGATACATGTGTACTGTACATGTTTCTCGACATTCATGTATTTTTGTCAACAATTCATCTTTGATGTCACTTTGAGGAAAAAAGGTGATGTCATAAGGAAAAATGGCATGACAGTTTTGATGTGCTTCATTCCAGATTTACTGTATTATACTATGATCTTGAGCTTAACCTATTAAAAAGGGTCTGTGCTTACCATACTGTATGCCCAACATACTTCATCCTTGATGTTTGGTTAGATTTGGTATGGTGGGGTTAGCTTCCTGAAAATCCCATAGCAGGTTGAAATATTGTAAATTGGGATCATTATAACATGGGGTTTAATGAGATACGTTCCCAGCCACTCGGACACACATGTATCACTCGGGAAAAAAAAAATCCTCCACTAATAACATACAACACACTTAAACAAAACACTCACCACGTCATTAAGAAGAAGCCTGGTCTTCATCACATGTCCACTTCGAGGCTAAGGGGACTCTTGAAAGTGGAGTGAAGAATCACCGATTCCCACACAGCCTCTAGGCCATCTAGGGAGTCTCATGCCGCTTCACCTCCGGAGACACTGTTTTACTGGGTGTCTTGGCCCTCCCAGACATTTTCAGTAACAATGCTCACTTCACAGTAACAAAAACAGGGCGAACGATGATAACGTTATTGTGGCTGACACTGCTCACATCATGTTCACAACAGAGAGTACAGTGTGAACGTTATTGATGTCCTCTCACTCTAAGGTAAAAAAGAAAACCGCGATGATAAGTAACATCACCGATACCGACCAATAATCATTGAGCTACACGATCACGGCCATTTGCACTCATCATTGAACAAAGCTTGGTACTGTAGTGCACCAGGTGGCGGTGCTCAGGTAGACAGCAGCTGACAAGTGAAACAAGAGATGTGTCTGTGTTGGCCGGACGATGCCCATCGTTCATGCAATTGTTTACATTATAAATCGGAGGGTGGTGTCAATACATCACCTTCGTTACAGTGGAATATCATAGATAGGGAGATCGATTATGGATCCCGTCAAACATTCAAATCTTGTGCCCTGGGGTGTCAGCTGGGGCGATCACGACCCCCCAAGCTCTCTCCCTACCAGGCTGAGGAAGGAGATATGTTATGGTTATTTTTCAACTCATAATTTCAGTTAGATATAAATAACTTTCTTCATATTTCTTTTTATTCAGTTACATGCACTCACAATCTTACATACAGAAAGTTAAAACAAAAATATCAGGTCAAAAACATAATGGGAAGAAAAAAAAATTCCGTGTACCACAAGAGTTAGCAGGATGAGCTGGGATGGAGTTATGTTATGGCTATTTTTCAACTTATAATTTCGGGTAGATAAATTTAACTTTCTTAGCTTTTTTTTGCTCGCTTATATGCAAACACGATCCTACATACAAAATGTGCAAAACATAAAAACATAAAAGGAATAAACATTTCTTTATGTGTGAGCGGGAGGGAGAGCGTTGCCAAGGGTTTGACACAGGCAGCGTCCCCCCACCCAGGCTAGGTTGTTATGGCAAGGTCTTGAGGCTACCACACATGATGCAGCCAGCGTCTATTCAAATAGCGGCTGTGTTAAACTTTGATTTAGCTTTTCCTTTATGGTTTTAGCTGTATACAGCAAGTCCTCGCTTAACATCGTGGTTCCGTTTCTGAAAACCGCGAAGTTAACGGAATCAATTTTCCCCAGAAGAAATAGATGAAATGCGGGAGCTACGTTCCCCAGCCTTCCTTTGCCCCATAAAATACATTACATATACAGTACATAAATTCAATGGAACTTTTATAGAAAGTAGTGTATATACTGTATATATAAATAAATTAAATAATTTTGTATTGTACTCACTGATGGACGGAGGTGGTGGTGCGAGTGTGTGGTGGGTAGTGGAGCGGAGGAGGAGGGTGGCGAGTCACCGAGACCCGGCGGGTGGCTCCTCCTCCCGGTTTAAAACCTCCATTTTCATAGCAAGGCTAATGGTCTTACGTTGCATCTTCACAACACTAGCATCAGTAGCACTTGAGGGGCGCTTGGAAGCCATTTCGAATAGTGACGCTCCGCGGGTGAGAGCGTAGCACGACAAGATGAGAGAGTGATGCGCCGTACAAAGTAGTCTGTAATGACATTATACTGAATCGGCGGGACGTTATCCGAATCATGGGTATGTAAAGAATAGCAACATTATAATGAAACTGTTATCGGGGACAACGTTAAACGAGGACTTACTGTATTTTCATTTAGATAGTAATTTATTAATGTTTTTAATGTGTTAAGTTGTAAATTACAGTAGTTGTGTACTACTTATCATTAGTTGGGTAGGGATTTTGTTGTTCGGGAACTGATTTCTTGTTTTGGGGGTATGACATTGGGGTTTTCTTGTCATTGGGGAACTGAACCCTATTTTACCATACCCCTCTATGTTCCTTTATTCGCTATATAGGTAAACCTCGATAAACGATACGGTTAGGTTCCTGAAAAACCCACCGCTGAGTGAAATATCATAGACAGGGAGCATTATAACATGGGGTTCAATGGGATATGTTACCAGCCATTCCACAAACACATATGTATCACTGAAAAAAAAAATTCCTAGTGCTACAATCAGAACAAAACAATTAAACTACACTCACCACATCATAATAAAAAAGCCTGGTCATCGTCCCATATCCCCTTCAAGGCTCAGGGGATTTTTGTGGGTGGAGTGGAGATGTTACTCGGAATCCTACACAGCCTCTGGGGAGTCTTATGCTGCTTAACAATATCAAGCTTCACTTCAGAAACATGATTGTCTTGGATGCCTTGGCCTTCCCAGACATTTTCAAAATTACACTGATCATAAAAACAGAGCAAAAGCACTCGTTACAAAAACAGAGCGAATGATAACATAAAAACAATGATAGCGGCCAACACTGTTCACATCATTTTCACAACAGAGGCGATGCACCTTACAGTCACAAAAACACAGAAAATATCACTTCACAATCACCATGACACAATTCTATCTAAGCGTTTTGCTGTCCTTTCACTATAAGAAAAAACACCGATGAGAAGTACAATGTACGATGCTGACCAATAATCATGGAGCAATGTGAAGGTGGGCTTACAATTGACAAAGAACCAGGCAGAGGGCTGTAGTGCGTGGGATGGCCATGTGGCAGTGGGTGGGTAGGGTGACAAGCGAAGGAGAGATGCATTGTACATAGGCTTAAATATTGTTTCCTTATAAAATGTCACTGACTTGTAGAAAAATATAATTTGCATTGCTGGAATCCTTTTTAAGACGGCGATTAATTTGAATACAGCCCCTCCCCGACTTACGACCTGCCTCAGTCGTACCAAAATTTTGTCAAATTACGTATTTTCGAGTCCCAACGTCAGTGTACTAACAAAATTTTTGTTCGTAATTCACTTTAAAATGGCTGGCAAGCTTAAAAGTGAGAGTTTTGTGTTGCTGAGAAGAAAAAGAGACACCCATTTTAGATTTTCTTTGTATTATTTCAGCATTTTCGACTTACGACCTGCATTTGGATCCCTAACCCCGTCGTAAGTCGGGGAAGAGCTGTACTATATACAATTCGTGTTTGCACTAGAGATGGATATTGTTAAAACATTTTTTCCATGGTAATACTGCATAGGGAGATGGTCTTACTTCTTGGACCATCGTTAAAGCGGAATAGCGCTGACCGAGACATCGTTTATTGAGGTTTACCTGTACAAAAGTTCTTAACAAATGACTTTTCAGGAACCTAACCAATTCATACAGCGAGGGATAAACATGTACACACACTCTGGGTTACGGATTTCCAACTTTATGGATAAAGTTACAGTAATGAATTGTATTTGTGAACTGTATTTATCATTGTTTCCCTTGCTTCTACTTTTAATTAATAAAAAGGTATTACATCATGTAGGTAAAGTAAATGTATATACAGTGAGTTCTGCTATAATGCGTGTTTTGATAACGCGAATTTGCTCTAACGCGATTTATGAATTCGGAACAATATTTGTATAACGCGAACGCTTGTTTGCTATAACGCGATTTTTGCTTACTATTTCTCCAATTTTGTGGTATTAACTGTGAATATGGTAAAGAAGAATATCTCCAAAAAGCGTTCTGATGATAGAATTCCCGGTGATTATCGTAAAAGAAAGGATATAACACTTGAAGAGAAGCTCGATGTTTTCAACCTCAAAATCACCCTTCTCCCCCATCAAGTTACATTCATATTTTTTCAAGGTAAAGTGTTAAATTTACTGTATGATTTCATTATTAGATATGAATGTAACATTTATTTAGACTGTGCTGTCCTTTGTGTTAGGCTAACTACTAAATTTTTTTCGATTTCGAGTAATCTGCACCTAACCCTATTTTCTCCATAAGCCCTGTTATTTCTATTACGCGATTTTCTATAACACGATATTTTACAAGAACACAATTATCGCGTTATAGCAGAACTACCTGTACAGTACATTTGTGAAGTGTTCTGTGATTACCTTTAGAAGGGTCACTTCCGGTTTATGGATAATTCGGCTGGTGGATAGCCCCCAGGAATGGAACCCAGGGAGTGTCTGTACATGCTGAACCAATTGTAAACTTGTATGATGGTTTTACCAAGTAAATGTCAATCTTTCTATAAGGGTATATACAAACACTATATTTCGTTACTCATTTATTATCGAAGCATTAGTATAATCATAAGCAATTTAAATACAAAAAATATTCTATGATGATTGGTCACGTACGGTATGTTCAAACAAAAGAACTTTAGTACATCTGATTTCACTTAGTTCCATTGAAATTTACTTTGTGCCCTATAATTAAATCTCTCATGGGGCTTCTACATTATCATATTATTTACAACTTATAACAAAGCATGAAAGCGAAGATTTATACAAACAATACAACAAAAACACAGACAACAGTAAGAAATTTATACTAATTAAAATTCTGTTAAGAGTTAGAAAACAAAAAAAAATAAATGACTGATATATTTACCAACATGAGTGAAGAATGCAAGGGGATACAAGACCAGAAGAAAGCCGATGGTATTTGCTTTCAAAAGAACCCGGAACCAGCCTGTCTCTCCTTGCACTGCCCACCCACCTTGGTTACATTTTTTCCCAGAGCCACTTGAACTGTCATATCCACCTGACAATTGTCTCAAATTCATTTTCTGTGTAACTCAAAACATCAGGCTGTATGGTACACAAGGAATGATACCTTTCAAAACAATGCAATGAGATCAGCTGTTGTTTAGCTTAGATAGTGTTACAAGAATATTTTTTCCTATTTACAATTAGGAAAAACAAAAAACTGTTGTACTATCTGAGGATCAAGCTTATGTTCTCATCACAGTTGCATTTTAATAATAGCACAGGCAAGAAACCACCAAGGCTCATTTTTAACAATTTAAAGTACCAATATTTGTTTAGTATAAATTCTATATGACTATAAAGCACCATTTAACTCCTGCTGTACTCCAAGTTGCAAATCAACATATATTTTCTTATAAGGTGTGGCAATTTGGCAACCTGTAATACCCCACATAGGCATGGATGATACGCACATAGACAAGTTAGATATGAAGCGTTAATGGTGAGTACTTGAGAACAGCCTTAGATTATGAACCAGAGGAGTAAATCTATCTGCTGACTTGAGCTTCTCTGTACTGGTTCAATGAATGTAAAAAGAGAGAAAAAATTAACTTAGCATGGCATGAAAAGAAGACAATAACTTGTAATGTCATCACGAGAGATATTTTCAATGAATATTTAGAGTTATGCCAATAGAAAAAAGAAAAAATCAAATTCTCAAGCAACATGTCTTAATAGACTTGCATATAAACAACCTATTCACAAGCAAGCAAGATATGTTGAGTGGAATGGCTGAGAAATCTCAAAAATGGGCTTGCACTACCCTACATATATCACTTTTTATGACAAGACTAGATATAATGAACCTTCGATAGGGTTTAAAAACCAATTTCACAATGCAAATATTATCTAAGCACTATTTAGGCTCAATATATCAAATCATGCCACATTATCAGGCAACAGGACCTGCCCTGTCATGTTATCACATATGCTAACAATTTTATTTTATAAGTGAATGCTTCATGGAATCCTTGTCCAGTTGCACGAATACTTTAAAAAAAAGTATAGAAATGATAAATACAAGATGAATTTTGTGTAAGAGATCTCTTAATAATTACTATGATCAGTTCAATTAAAGCTTTTTTCCAAATAATGCACTGAACAAGTCAAAAACTTGAGCAGTACAATGAATATTTCCAAGTGGTGACTAACTATACACTGTTACCACAATTGTTTTGCATCCACTACTGTACATGTATTTTAAACACATTGTCATTTTGTTGGTTGTGAATGTTCACTTGTGTTGGGTGTCATGTAAGAAAAATGTTTACATCTTGTGTTGGTCATCCCGCCACATTCATTCACATTTTGGAATTTAGTGTGTTCATAATTTACGTCTTGGTTCCACGATTCCTGTCTTTCTCGCTGCCCCAGATGGTGTGTCAGAGGCTGCTGAAGACTTACGTACAATTTTAGTACTTCCACCTGTGCTGCTGGAACCTGAAGGAGTCCGAGTCCTGTTGAAATAATAAAGCAAATTAAAAAATTTTATAAAGAAAATTCCATTAACCCTTTGAATGGTGGAGTTCCTTAAAATGTTTGAAAAACCTTTGGAATTTGGGCTAGTAAAGTTAATGCCTGTTACAACAGGCGAAATGTTATAGTTTAGACCAATTGGTATTTTCATGCAGTTAGCTAATATTGTGAGTACAGTATTACAAATGATAAATTTGTGACATTTTGTTTTTAAAATAGAAGGAAGAGCAACATAACAAATAATTTTAAATTTATCCCTCAGCCAGCATCATTAAAGTTTAAGTGTTAAAAATTTTCCCTGACTATCTCATGTCCTGAAAATTACATACAAAAAAAGTGCAAAGTAAATCACTTAAACAGAGAGTAAAAATTAAATCAAATTAATTTGATTTGGCAAACTTCACATTTAGTACTACAGTAGTACTGATGAAGATCTGCATCAGTCACTTGCAATACAATAAGAAACCATTCAAGGTACGTACTAAAGCGTAAGTCCTAAAATATTAAGTGTGAAAATTCCAACTGGCTGTTCCCTTCACTCTTTATGAATTCCTAAGTGCACATTCTGCAGGGTAAATTAATGAACGGAATAAGAGGAAACAGATACAGGGACACCCTAGTTTCCAAAAGTTCTGGGTTACAATACTTTTATGTTGTAAAAAAGCCTTCCAGAACCTAACTGGTTGTGTACAAATACTCCTAAAGATCTTGGAACAATATTTACTCCTCTTATTATGGAATAAAAAATCAATGAAACAGGAAAAAGTAACTACAGTACAGTATGGTGATGACCAAGAGGGGAAAAAATGGATATCAAGACTGTGCCAAAAGAATAATGCAGGAATTAATCTAGTGAGATATACAGTCGACCCTCATTAATTCGGACCCCTTTAATCAGGTTAATGATCATAAATTATATTACTGTATTGACAAAACTCCATACCTCTCGAAGTGACATCAATAGGGCAGTACAAGTCTCAGAAATTTTTTCCATTTTGAGAGAAATATGGAAAGAAGTATTTGATGATTACCTTGATGTGGTGGAAGTCTTGGATGTGGTGGTGGTATGTGTGGCGGACATTTTTTGTCTGTAAGAGTTATTAAAGGAGTTAAAAGTTAGGCATTACAATCCAGACAGTTTAGGGGTGAAGACAGCATCGACTGCTTTTGAAATACTTTCCATGATGCTCCTTCTCTCAAGAAAGAAAACTACGGCACAAAGTAAATAAAAAATCATATTAGTTATATTTAAAGGGAAAGCTTTGATGACAAAACTAAACAAATCCATTACCTAGCTATTGGTGACTATTAATTTGTAAAACATGCACTACATAAAATTATGGAACTGTTTAGAATCTGGATATGACATTCAATATATGTACTGTATTAGTAAGTACTGTATCTACATGTAAAAAGAAAGCATGACTAACAAAACACAACTAACTGTAATGCTACCAAACAACCACAAGTAACTAATGTACTCATGCCTGCTCTATAACCCATGTTAGTTACCTCAGAGTTGGGATTTTGCTTGTGGAATGATTGGAGTTAAGACTAGTAGTTGATGAAGTTCTGGACCTGTAGAAATCATTTGCGTATTATGTACCTTCCCCACGTTAGCAATTCAGTTAATATTAATGGTATATAATTTGACATGAGAGGAACTGTTAGCAATTACTTTATTGGTGTTAACAAAAAACAGAACCCAAAATAATAAAATGAACTGAGAGTACTTTAGGAGTTCTAAGGGGTTGTATACAGTTAAAGTTACACCTTGTTATAAAATCACCATCTGCTAGACAAAATTCTGGAATATAATAATTTTTTTTTTTTAAGAATTAACTCATCTGTAATGTAATGCTTAAAAGTAGCTATTGCATTTAATGTGCATAGTGCACGTAAAATTAATAAATAATTTTTTAGTGACAAAACAATAGCAGCCAAAGTCGGGGAGGACCTCTTTACCTGAGGGGTGTTCCCGCAACATTCAGGTTAGATGTGGAGCCAGATAAGTTAGTCCTGGGGGGGGTCACAAAGAAAAAGCCATCACCACAATATAATGTAACAGCAACAATGCCACTCTATTAATATGGGACTTTTAATGCAAAACTGATGTGTTTCCAATGTAATTTATAGCGCATATGACAAATTATTACAAATATATTGGTGTTGATTAAAATGTTAATGCATGTCATTCTACAGAAAAGTTCATTGAATTTAATTTTTATTTCTTAACTCACTTAGTAACTTTAACATGCAAACATCCAACATTTCATCACATTTAAGTCCAATCAACAAGGACACCCCAACTTACTACCTACAGTTAAATATGAATTAAATGCAAACTGAGAACAAAAGGAGATACAGTACTGTAAAAATAAAACCATAATGGTAAAATAAATAAATGTACTGAAATGTCTCGAGTATTTAGTCTATATTTGACATGAAGCAATAAAATAAAAAAATCCCGAATTATGTACTGTTACAAAACAGGTGGCTACAATACATTCAGAACTTTTCATGATAATGACCAATACATACTACCAAACACTATTATTTCACCTGTTTACTTGTATGCATGACTTACTGCTAAAGCTTACATTCAGTCATGCACAACACTGCTTTGTTAATGGTAGTGTCAAATTTGCAGAAACTATAAAATCTCTGGATGAGAGGAATGCAGATGTATTGCATCTGTTATTTTGCAAAGCCATATAAATTATATTTCATCAATTCCTATGTGTATTGGGATAAAACATTTATAATTAGTGTATAAAAAATCCTATATGGATATAAAATAAATAAAACATGCACACAAATAAAATATGATCAGAAAGCAAAATGTAGAGCAACACAGGCCATTAAGTAACATTAAAACTAGCATGTATTCCAAATCACCAAGACCAAAATAACAAAACTTGGAGTTCGCAGCCAAACACCGGTATTTCCAAACCAACAAGAGGTTTAATTATTCGAAAAGATGAGTCGTAAGGGAAACATCCTAAATTGAGGAAAAATAACCCAAACTATTTTACTGGCTTCATAGTAAAGTATTAATTTTCAAGTGAAATGGTAAGCTCAATTAAATACATATTTATACTGCTTAAGACCAAAATAAACCAATACTTCAGTATCTCTTCGTTTAAAGGAGCCAACTCAAAATTTTTATACTAATAATCGACCTCAAGTTGGTATAGAAACTGTATTCTGCCACGATCCCAGTGAATTGATTTTGAGCAAGACCGAACCAAACAGTCAGTAACATCACACTAATTTACCGTTCCCAATCAGAGGCAGGACTCACAAGAACCGGGATTTTGGTCCTAGAGAGAAAGAAACCCTGTGAAGTGACTTGACAAACAAACCATGTGAACCCACCAAAATACCACACACAAACCAGCACAGCATTTATCATATTGAGATTGCACCTGAAAAGCCATATCCATTCCAATTTCAAATTTCAACAGCAAAATGAGTAGTCACCCTGCTGTATTTAAATTATTTAAATTAACAGCATTCTCAACCGTTTAAATTAACAGCATTCTAAACTGTTTAAATTAACAGCATTCTAAACCATTTAAATTAACAGCATTCTAAACCATTTAAATTAACAGCATTCTAAACCATTTAAATTAACAGCATTCTAAACCTGTCCCAGACGATATTTTTTAGCATTTATGTATATTTTCCCTCACAATGTTACAGCCAAAGCATTATAATTGTAGAGAAGCATCAACCACCATTTAGTATCTTGATTACCCAACCATGTCATGAAATTCAATACAGTACATCTAATTTACATAACCGTAAAAATTTGAAGATTCCTGAAGCAGGTAATACATGCATTGCTTTTAGTCTTAAGCTGAACTGCTTGCTCTCAGTGCAAATTAAAGGCATCTGTAGCCTAATAATTAAAATATAGTAATAAGCAAGGAAAGGAAAATTATATTCTCTTTTAACTATACCATGAACAAGGATTTAATTCTTCAAATTATTTTTTTTTAGTAAACTGAGCCTAATTGCAGATATTCACAAACTTTATAACTAATTCAACAATGTTAGTTTACATTAGTATAAGTAGGGCTTAGGATGGAATGCTTCCTTTTATATGGAGTCAGGATTTTGAGGGGCTTCAAAATCACTGTTCATGAAAAATGTAAAATGAAGAGAGAAGGTTCCCACAATACAAGGATAGGGTCAAAGTAGGGTTTACATGCCACTGCTTACTGATTTACCTAATTCCTGCCTCTTTCAATCGACTGGAGAGAGTCGGTGAATATAACCTGGAGAGGAAAATTAGTTCAGTGCCATACAATGTACAATAAACTGCATTATCAGAAGTGACGTTAAGTATTCACTTTACATGGTGACTACAGGGGAAAGTCTAGTGTTCATGCACCCCATGCTACCAAGCTGTAGACAGTGTGTATATGGTTAATTGTAGAGAAAGCATCTTTCCAGCTTTGTAATTTCTGAAAATGGAAATATTGCTGAAATGAAATAACCACCATCACATGTGACATTCTAAGTGTTAAGATGAAGTACCTTACCATGTTTGATCTACCTTCAATAAATACAAATTGTAATTTCCCATTCACTTGCTACAGCATCTTCATGAAAGTGTGCATGAATAAATTACTAAATATTTCACGTTTGCTACAGGATCTCTTAAAAATAATTGTAGTATTGGGAAAAAGTGCTCAGAGAAAAGAACCAAAGGGTGCTCAATATTCGTGCTGCTCTGGTGCCGAGAATTTGCTGTAAACACCTGATATAATCATAGTTTTTATAAACTTCAATTCTCTTGAAAAAGTGTGCTATAATTTTGACCATATGCAATAAACATAATATGAAAGCCATGAGTAATAATATAATGCAATAATAATAGAGTTCAAAAAACAATGATTGTGATCTGGTTGGTCTAAGGTATCTGCAGAAAAAACTATTAAGGTAGATGTAAAGGGGTTACCCAGTCCAATATACATGTATACAGTTTACTGTACACTATCTATAAATTTCTCAAACCTAATTCTAACTGAATACAGTATTAATTTTTTTTTAACCCAAATAGCTAAGTGGGTGCACTAAATTAATACAGTGATCCCTTGGTTAACGAACTGTTTGATTAACAAAATTTCGGTTAACGAATTACCTCCCATAAAGATCTTCAATTCGGTTAACAAACAAAACTTCGATTAACGAAATCCTTACGAACAACACGTTTTGCTGTGAGCATCAGCTGATGGGCTAGTCTGCCAATTCAGTAATCTGTTCTATGTTTACATTCATTTCCAGTGGAGTAAATATCAAGAAAGTTGGGCTTTAATATTTTTGCATTTTTTATATTAAAATTATTAGTTAACATATTGATAATATATGCAGTACAGGGAACTAGTTTTTTGTGCGCCCATCAGCCGCGTGACTCAGCCACCAGGCGTCAGTTTGGTTTTGTTGACAGTGGAGTGAACATCTATTTGTTTGGGTCTTGAATATTTTTGCACTTTTTACATTGAAATTATTGGTCATTCTGAAATTTAGTTAACATATTGATTATATATAGTGCAGTGCAATTTTAAATCAAATAATCTTGAATTACACCTAGTGAACTTAAAATTATATTGGTGAAATGACTGCATCAAGCATGGGTCCCCTGAAAGGTGATTTCTCCTCCATCCCCACTTCCTTCTCCTCCACCCCCACTTTTAATTCCGATCATCATCATCAACCAGGAACCTTCTACATACACACCTCAAAGTAAGTGTACTTTCCTGCATTTTTTTTTCTTTGTATGTACTTTTCTGTGAACTGGAACCAATTATCCAATATCCTATTGAAACAATGGTTTCGGTTAATGAAATTTTCGGTTAACGAACTACTCTGTGGAATGAATTGTGTTCGTTAACCGAGGGACCACTGTACTGTATCTCCAAACTATCGTGATGTAATTTCACAATATTTTTAACTTTACCAATGGGTTATCCACACAATATAGTTGTGCTGAGACTATTGTTCATGGCCTGAGTAAAAATTAAGCCTACAAAAAGCCAATGATGGAGGATGCAATTCTTGACACGTATACAACTGACTTTTAAACTAGAGAAACCATAAGGCAAGTCTTGAATAAGTCCATTTTTATTGATAGTTTACTCAGTCTATTAAAACCTGGTCTAAGCAGATCTAGTCCAATTAAAGATCAATAATTAAATACTAAGTATATGCATGCCCTTCAAATTCGTGGGGGTTGTTACATTTTCACGCGTGTGCAAAGAAATGTATAATCCCTTTATGTGTTTGCCCTTAGGACAATTATTTTACCTGTATTGTATATACGTGTGTGTGTGTGTGTGTGTTTGTCTACACAATATATACAATATAGGTAAAAGAAATTAGTCTCTAGAACGAATGGCTCCCTGTCCCAACTGCAAAAATGCCAGCAACTTTAAAACTACCCTTAGACATTCTTGGATACATCCAGGGTGTCATCCACGAATAATCGAGGTCCACAAATTTTAAGGGCATGTTGTATGCAGGTATTAAATTATGAACTTTTGAAAAGAAAAATAAGTTGAACATATGAATTTGAAAAAAGTTATTTACTTCTATAGTTACGATTTCCCAAAATGCTTTATGATAGCTCATTTACAAATATGAAGTCTCCATATTGGTGGCCAAAATAGACATTGCCCATTTATTACATTATTTGGTTACTGTACAGTATATTACAGGAGTACAGTACTGTACTCTATGATCACTGAGTACTGTGTTAGACTGGCAATAAACTATAAACAAACACTTGCATATATCTATGTGAAAGTGGGTCCTCCAGGTCTGAAGGCCCAACAGCAGTAGTGCAGAAACCATACACTGCAGACTAAACCTACTTTTTTTTGGTATACCAAGAGTTAATATGGCTGGCACTGCACTCTACTGCCTTTACTGTAAAGTTTGATACCCATTCCTAACTGGGTGGACTGGGGATACCCTGAGCATTAACCAGAAACATTAAAACAAGGGGAGCACTGTATCCAATAGGTCGCTACTCTCCTTGCATATCCATACAACATTTTAATCTCTACCAGCACGTCTTGTCCTTAAGCCTCCAGTGTAGAAGTATGGAGAGTCACCCAAAGGCTACCAAGAGCATAAAAGAACTAATATATTTGATCATATATCCATTCTTCCTGTCAGACATCTTGGATCTCTGGTACCAGTCCTTGCAACAGTAACAAAGTTAACCAAGCTCACTCATTACAAATTTACTAGGTTACTGGTCCCATGGAGACCCAAAATACCTGACAGGATGAAAGATTGAATATGCCAGTTTGTTCAACTACCTGGTGGCCTGTTAATGATGCTCCCGACTTCCATGCTGGGAGACTTGCTGGTGAAGATTATTATTATAACAAATATGAAAAAAGAGTGATTTCTTGCTCAAGGTGTGATGTATCAAATATCTAAGTAACACAAAAATTTTTATAGCAAACTATGATTATGTAGCAGGTAATGCCAGCACAATATAGTTCAAATACATAGGGCTGGTGGTTAGTTGGCTGGTTACCTGGATGAGGATGCCACAGCCACTGGAATACTGGATGCTGATGGAGTCCTTGTCATGCTACGCGACCTGTTAGTTCATATGTAATTAAGGAAGCAAATGTGCTGCATGTGTTTTTCTTTTAACAAAGGAGAAAATAACCTCTGTACTTATTAAAGGTATTTGCCACTTCATGCTAAATTATATAAATCAATGTTAGTGAAGCACACTTGACAACTAAAGCAGAAAAATTCTAAAATTCATTAATTATGACGAGCATGCAATCACTGAAAATTATGGCAGTAACATATGAAGTATCTATTATCAAGACATAATACTATGCATTTAGTTTTACTACCTCTGCCTATATTCTAACAGTCCTCTCCAAGAATAAAGGCAAAAGCACCACTGTACACCACTACCCTAGCACATTTTTACAGACAGTGCAACACTCATCTCACATATGAATTCCGGCACTGACCATCTTCTTATGTTGTCTTCTTTTCCCCTAATTCCACTGTCACTTATTCTTTTGCACATATATATGCGCTTCAACTCTCTCCTGACTTACTCTTTCTCACGTAATATTTCAAATTTTACATTTAACTATCAATAACTATATCAAGTACTTGTACTTTATCAAATATTTTTCTGTTACAGACCTATTGCTCACTGAAAATAGAAAGGACCACGTTCTTTGACATATTACTCTCCCTAAATCTCAAGTCATTCCTTTCCTTTCAAAACCCCTCTAATATCTTCACATTCATTTGGTCACTCTTTCTGAAAACACTAATTATATATCTTAAATTGAGGCAATTCTCCTCCTTTCAACTAAAAGCAGGTCAAGTAAATCATACACAAAAAAAATTTCAGCTAAATCTTTCTTGAATATTTGATTTAAAACAATTGCTCACTCATGGTTAAAGTAGCATCATAGCTCCAGAAAAGCATATTAGCAATGAAAAGAAATAGGCTTTCTCGTAAATCTTACCTTGAAGAAACAGATATGGCACGTGTCCCTGTACCGTTGACAGTGCCTGTAGAGGACTTGACAGGGGCCGAGGCCTGGAGGAAGGGAGGGGCCCATGGGTGAGTAAAGCCAAAAACCCAAAATTTTGGATACCAGATGGTGTTAACATGTATAATGTCTAGTTCAGATATTATAGGATACAAGATAGTTGAAATGTTTAGCTTTAACACAGTTCTTGCTGAAGTAATGCAAGATAAATCCATAAAAACATGTAATTCTTATTTTTCTTATTTTATTTTTTAAATAGTTCCAAATAACAAGAGGAAATGTAAGTCATCACTACCTTATGAAGTAAGTATGAATAAATAAAATAAATACTGATGAAAATGTAGATGTTAACATATGCTATTAATATAGAGAATTATGAAAATATTCTGGTAAAATAAATCATTAAAGTCCCAATTAGTCAAACCTCCTAATACATAAGTCTTATATACTGTACAGAGAAATTGTAATAAAACCTGTATTGTTGGCCATGAAGTGAAGAGTTACAAGAACAATTCAGTATCTCCATTTTGCTATTTATGAGAAAAGATTTAGCAAACTACATAGAAATTAGCTTCACTTGAAAGAGGATGCGGATTTTCTTGCTCTTTATACAATACTATTTCACTGTAGTATTCTTGATCATCATAATTATGTACTACAATATCAAATAAATTTTAAGTTTCTTTCAACCTTAATCAACAATAAGGATTCTCTATACCACCACCCCCATGTGCACAAAATGCAACACGAGAAACGTGTAACACTCGGCGATTATGGCTGCCATTTAAGGGTTTAATTCTGATTGTTACCAAATAAATTCATTGTAGCATCAGGCACTGAATAAATTACAACATTAACTTTCATACAAGACTTCTAAATTCTTTTACTTCGAGAGAGTATCAGTTTAATGTAACCCTGAAACAAGGTGAAACTACCACTCAACTTTACATAAACCGATGTTATACAGGTTCTATTTCAGCATTAAATTCCAAAAATCCATTAAGATTAACATTAATGACACATTTCATGCCATTAAAGATAGAAATAGGTGAAACTAGTTAATAGAGAAAAAAATGCTATTTATTAGGAGAAAGAGGGAATATAAATCCAGTCCTTTTGTCAGTGAAGTCAAGAAGTTTTTTTTTCATTAATAGAGCATTATTTTTTACTTTCCACTGTTACTGTATAGTCAGTAACTACAAGAGTTCTTGAGAATACCACCAATGAAAACTCAACTTTACCTTGTGATGATCCTCTATAATGCCGTGAAGGTTTCTTGGATTAATATAGCTACATGCAATCCAAGGCAACCAAATCAATGATGGACTTTTTTCTCACAATGATGATTCAATAATAACCTACAGACACAAAAAAAAAGCATATGAAAACAGTATTTATTAATTGAATTAGATGTTCTCACCTTTCTAAGAGATGATGACCGCTGAACCCCAGAAGTCTGACTAGATGGTGCACGTGTGCGGCCTGTAAAGGAAGGCGTACGTTTCATAGGCGTGCGACCTCCATCAAAGGAATCAAGAGATACTTCTGAGCCAGCACGACTTGGAGGACGTGATCCTGGACGTGAGCCAGGGCCTCGTGATGGAGGACGACTCCCTGTCCGGCTTCCTGGCTGACTTTCACCTGCCAATGGAGAAGATTTAGAAATATAATTCTGTCACTGAAATTAATATTCAATAAAAATAATTCAGAGAATAATCTTCTTTTCAGTTTAGGATATATATATATATATATATATATATATATATATATATATATATATATATATATATATATATATATATATATATATATATATATATATGTATGTATGTATATATATATTACCTGAGGTATTATAAGATGAGCGAGAGGTGACTGGTGCAGAGGCCTTGCGTTTACCACCTTGGAAAGATGAGGTTCCTCCTTCCTCACTGAATGAGGAGTCTGGGGTACCAGCACTGAAGGAAGTACGGCCCATGGCTGAGCTTTTTGCTGTTCTCTCCCGCACCTTTAAACAGTGAGACCATAAATACAGTGAACAATAAACTATTAGCATATTCTATATCAGGATCTTTTTTAATACAGTACTTTAATTTTTTTTAATGCAAAATGAATAAAAATAATAATCTATATATATAAATATATACATATGTATATATATAATACAACAGTTAATTTTTCATTTAGAAATAATTGTTTACATTACAGTATAACTACACTGAACAGACAATTCTCAGGTTTGTTTACTAAAATAGCTAAAATGCAAAACAGCTGGCACAATTAACTACATATGCTTAAAAATACTGCACAACAATAAGTAAAAATTACAGGAGAACCTCACTATTATCACAATCATCCGTGAATCCAAAACTTATAAGAGAGAGAAAAGGTGCACGCCTACATGTAAGTGTGTGTGTGTGTACGAGTTTTTCACCAGAATACTCTTGAAATCTGATTTTCTTTGGATATATTCAGAGAGGAATGATGGTTTAGCAAAAGGGAAAAATGATCTACTGATAGCCGAGCAAAAAATGAGAATTTCAAGGTAATAAATTAAACACTGCAATCTAAATTTTTTAAGAAGTGCATATGCAAGTAGGTAATACAGTAACTGTACTGTATTTGACTACTTCAGAAAATTGTGACCCTGCTTTGACAGCCAGAAGGGCACTTGGAAATCCTACATATAATGCCGAGTTCCTAGTCTGTAAAAGTGGACTGGCGATGGGCATCCAGCCACAAACCTTCCTTCAAATTTGCCTGATGGCAATTACGGTGCCATGCCATCGAATAATCGCCACTAACCAACACAAACAAGGAAAACGGCTAGAAAATATTGGTGGTGGTGATTATGGCTGTATGTTTGTGTTTATAATCTGTAATTACTTTGAATGTAACACACCTCACATTCAGCATATATAATTGTTAGGTAAATGCAATCGATCAAATTACATAACTTGCAAACTATGAACTTTTTGTGAAATAGTAAGGTTCAAGAGTACATTTCTAAAATGTAAAGAATGCACAAAAACATTTTTGCAAATAAACTAAAAAATTAGGAACAAATATTTTGAGGTCCGACTTATCGCCAATCAATACAAAGAAACACTTACCATTTGTTGATATGCCACCATCATTTGAGAATACAGGGAGTCGGATCCCGGAATAGGAGCTTGTGTGATAAGACAAACCACATGAACAACCTTCATTTCTCAATATGCAATGAACTTTTAACACCAGAATATTGAAAAGCATAAAATGTCAAAAACATTCCTGCAGAATCGCAGCCAACAGTATGAAAGAAAAAGTTTGTTGGCTTAATTCTGATGCTGAACTCAAGATTTCAACAAGGCTCTTATTAAGTTTACATATATTATCACAGCCATGCTGAAAACTTAAGACACAGTAGACTTTGGCCACGTTACAGTTTCAAGCTCAAGTTACTAATGGCGATGGACTACAGGGGATGGGTAAAGATTGCTCGAATTCATCGCAACAAAACTAAGATCACCGCATTCCTGTGTTTGTTAGTATACGGGAAACTATGTTAAGTAAAGATGCAGGGTGACAATGCACACACTTTACTCATGGAAAGTGGTATTTTCAAATACAACATACCCATATTCACAAATAGGATACTGAATTTTTTACAATTATTTAAATGAACCTCAATATAATTTTAATATTTACAAATGTCAAACTGCAATGCTATTATCTGCAAATATGGTAGCAGTGTACTCAAGTTCAGGCTAAAAAAAGAAATGATACATTTAACACTATAGTCCAAACCAGGCTATGAAAATACGAGCAATTCGAATCCAACTAGCACAGCCTACATCAACACGAACATATATCCAAACTAACACAGCCTACATTTTCACACGCATCTGCCTGCTGGCCTCCTACCATTGATGAGCTTGTGGAGGAGTCTGATCTGTGGAATACTGCGCCAACAGAATGTCCCACACGTATAGTGCACAGAGTGGCACTGTGAGACCCCTCGCACTCACTTTGACGAATTTGTTCAAAGAGGGGCATCAATTCAGCCATAACAAAATGAGCTGTAATAAATAATTTTTTCAATAACTTAAGACTGGGCATAAAAAGGTTATTAGATGATATTTCATATATTTCCTTTAAATTTTGCATTGCTGAAGCATATCAACTGTAACCAATGATCAGTAAGAAGTAATGAAAAGATTTCTTTACATGAGCATTTTTGTTTCCATATTTAATCTTTAATTTGACAAATGAAGAATGTGTGAACAAAATGTTCGAGTATTGACAAATCAATAAAACTTAGTAATTGCAAAGCAAATAAATATTGGAATACATTCAATCACTCAAACTTAAAAACATACCATAACAAATGGATAAAATGAACAGACAGCATGTAAATTTGCTTAAAGCCACGAGTCAAGCTATATCAATGAACATTTTTCAGAATCATTGGGGTGAATCAATGATTGTTCTTGGCAATTCATCTAGTTTGCAAAGTGTCCACTCAATATTCCTAGTCCTCTTCATTTTCCCAGCCTTCTCATTTCCCATCATTGCTGGAGGACACGTATTATTTTGTCAACTGAAAAAATATTCCCAGCTCCCTCTGCTCGACTAAAAGGTTAACTTATACCAGTTTGTGCTTTTCTGTTCATCATACGTGTGTTTTGGTGTGTTTGATCAAATAACCATTTTGAGACAGTAAGTGAAACTGCATTTAGAAATGTGTCAATGAAGACCCAATTAATATTTTTGCACTTTTGCTAAAATACTTGCAAGACATAATTTTCCCATACTGTTAAACAATACAAAAAATATTATAAGAGACATTTCCTTATATGTACAGTACAGTATAATATAATATGTAAAAGGTGCTCCATTAGGATGCGGAATGGTTTTACCCAATAATTCAGACTGAAGCAGTTGAATACAATACAGTACAACAAAAACTAATACTAATTATTTTTCCAATACAATTCACCTCATTTGAATATTTACATAAATAAATAACTGAAGAAAGTAAATGTAACTCCCCATACTGTACTGTTTTTAATAACATTTTATAGGCTCATCCTCACTTCGAGAATCCCCCCCCCCAAAAAAAAATTATATATATATATATATATATATATATATATATATATATATATATATATATATATATATATATATATATATATATATATATATATATATATATATATATATATATATATATATATATATATATATATATATATATATATATATATATTTATATATATATATTTATATATATATATATTATATATATATATATTATATATATATATATTATATATATATATATATATATATATATATATATATATATATTATATATATATATATATATATATATATATATATATATATATATATATATATATATATATATATATATATATTATATATATATATATATATATATATATATATATATATATATATATATATATATATATATATATATATATATATATATATATATATATATATATATTTGAGTCTAGATGTTTGGTCGTAATATCTAACGACCAGTACTTTGAAATTTAATTTTTCTCTCAAGTTCTCAATCGTCTGTGACTTCCCGGTCTTTCAAAGCTCTACTGCCACCGTTACAAGTCATTCTTTAATTTACAGTATTCATAATCATCCACTCTTCTCTTTCAATGGGATTTTTAAAAAAATATCTAGGCTACACCCAGACAGTTGGAAAAAAAATTTTTTTTAAATAATTGTGATTAAAAAAAAAACTAGACTAGAACTACTGTACAGGTATTTCTATTGAGGTAACAAGCATGAAGTTTTAAACAAGTTTTCCTTGTGGTATCCTTTCCCCCATCATGATACTTTCTTTATCTATGTACAGAAGGAAGTCTTGATTTGGTAGTCATTCAAACATTTATAAATGGAACATATCTGCATTATCCCTCACACCCATCAACCTTTTGATCCAGCTACTACTCACAAACTTAAAAACTGGTTATATCCACATTGAAAATAAGTAAATATCTTATTTGGTGACCCTCAGTAGCCTATCCCAAGAAAGACTACAAAATAATGATCAGTTCAGTGTTATAAAATAAATTGTTAAGTTATCAATATTGGTTTTAGATTAAAGTACTGTATGTGATATTTCAAACTTAAAAATCATGTCATGACAAAAAGGTTTCACATGCAAAGCCATTGATATCAACACCAGATTGAGTTATTAGCACTTCCCCATTGCAGCTTTCTGATACTTCTTGACATGTCAATTAAAAAAATAAAATTAAGAGACCACATCCTCTTCTATGTTGTTACCAATCTTGTTTAAATTTGTAAAATATATTGGTACCTGGAAAAAACTATAATTTGGCAAAAACTCATGATATTAACTAAAACAAAACATAAAAAGCAGCAAATAAATAAATAAAAAATCACTGTGGTTTGTCTTTTTCACTAACTACACTAGCAAAGTTTACATACCTGTAGTAAGAAGCAGGGCATCCAGAAAGCTTCTTATTTTACAACTAAACCATGCTATGGGCATGCAAAAATGTAAAAATATAATAAGAAGCTTTGCAGCCAGCCCCGATGGAGATTCATTCATTATCTGTCCAAGAAGTTTTCAGTGTTCCAAGAAATTTTTTTGCAAAAATATTTTCCTCTTAAAAATAAATATACTGTATATACAACAATATCCCAAGGATATTGCAAAAGGTTTGTTTATATAAAAATTTGAAATTTTCTTGGAAAACTAATATTTGTTCCAGCTTAATAATTTATTAAATGAAACTGCCAATCCAACCACCTTTTTTAAAGATTGTTAGGCAGTAAGTAATCTGAATGATAAGTGGGAGTGTGAGGATAAATTCATCCACTCCCAGACTAATACTTCAGTGCACCAAACTTAACTTTCATAATAATTAGCTGTATTTTTTCTTGACCAGTCATATAAAATTAATTAAGTTACTGTATTATCATAATGAAGTGAAGTGTGGGCACTTGCTGGAAAGGCTGTAAACAAAACAGACCTTCATAATGGGCCCAGAGTTGGGCAGGGACTGGGATCGCTGCTGGGCAGGAGTGCCAGACTGGCTTGACACTGAACTGTTGGGGCTAGGCTTGGACTTGAATGGTGTCATGCTCTGAGATACGCCCTCCGCTAGGATGAACTGCTCACGTAACTCCACATTGGTACGACCCTTGGCTATTTATGGGTTTAGTTTCAAAGCCCAAGTAAGGAATGACCCAAGATAAGGTCATGGTGATACAGCCAAGATTGGGTCGACGCAGAACGCAGAGTGGCGCGGCATAGGTAAGGTAGGGTGGTTGGTGGTAAATGGGATGGGAGGGGAGGAAGGTAAAATTTGGGTTGCAGAAAAACATTGGTTAGGAAGTGGGGCACAGGATGGGAAGGGAATTAGGGGATGGGCAGGGTAAACCGGAGAAAAGAAACAAGGCAAACATGTTAGCTAATGACACTCCATTAACAAATAAACTAAAATGCTACTAGCATTCAACTACACTGATAACTGAAAACTTTAAATGAAAGCTATATTACAGTACTGCAAAGGAAAAATTACATGCCTGAAAAAATGAGACCCAAGCATGCTTTAGAAACTGAAGGGATTACAACATGAGAGTGCTAACAAAACTTCCTGCAGGTTGAAAAAACAATGGTGTCATGTACACTGGGAACTTGCCACAAAACAACAGGATACATAAACACTTCCAGTCATGCTAAATTGATTGGGCAATGAATTTAGAACAACTTATTTGCATTACATTTCCTTTTTGTAATGGGCTAAAAAAGTATAAAAGTTAACTGTTATCTGGGGCTAAAAAAGTATAAAAGTAAACTGTTATCTGGGATTAAATAATTATGTTTCAAGTCAGGTGTTGGCAGAAAAATATACTATCCTTCAGCCTATCACAGTACATGTATTGTATACAGTAACTCCCCAATAAACCTAACAATGTTCATTACAAACACTCTGGTTATACACTTAAGAATAAAAACTTAAGAAATAAAGCAGACTCCACAAATAGTGCTGACAATAACAAGTGCAAAATATGTAGGAAGCTTTCCAAATTATTGAGGGAACATGCAAAATAAAGTTATACGTTATTTTCAAACAATTACAGTACCATCAATAAAAAGCCCCGAGACAAAGAATCCTTAAGTACCCCACACACTAGAATGCACAGGAAGCAGCTTTGACAAAAATAATAGAAGTTTATAGTACTGTACTTCACCCAGAATTGGAACTACTAAAACAAAATCAGCCCTTAATGGCCCTAATATTTAATTTAATCAAGTCATTCCATTAAGTTTATGACACAGAGAAGCAACAAAAAATAATACTGTAGTGGAGCACCATTCAGCTTGACTACTAACAAAAAGTATTTAAAATATATGAGCATATGATTATTTTCCTTTCTAATTAAGCGGTTTTCAATGGTTATAGCAAGAACCAGGTTCATGGTAATCAACTTAATACAAACATTTTAAAAATATACACTGTACTGTACTGTACCTATTAACACACTAATTACTTAAAAGCCCTTAAACCATGGAAGAAGCACTAATCCAAATTTTCTGGGTGGCCATAACCTAGAATGTTTGGCTAACTGTACAGCAGAGGCTAAAAATTAATTCCTTCAACTGATTAATTTTAACATTCCCTGGATAACAAATTATGGCCTGAAAAAAATATCAAATAAAAAGAATAAAAGACCGATTGGCTGTTCCAGATCATACAGATCTTTCTTCCATTACAGACACTATGTGAATTCCCATAATAAGTAATGAAAAATGGTGCTCCATCTTAATTCTAATAACATTCACTACAAAATGAACAAAAGATCCCGGTCAATTTGTCCCACACTAATCATGATGACTATCAAGAGCCAATGGGAATATTCTAATTCTTACTGATCAAAAGTGTGTAAAACTTTGTATACGAAAATCTTACAGGAGCTACGGCAGGACCCGGCTGGTGACGTCTTCCCTCTTAAGGGACACCCATGCTCATGAAGTTCCAAATCTCCAACCTGCTCTAATTCAGGTATGGATGGACATACTGCAGTCCATGGAAATTTTGGCAAGCACAGAAAGAGCAAGTGGGGAAAAGTTTGGGAGAAGCAGGATGTTGCACCACAGAACACCAATGTGTTTTTCAATATTTGATGATACCATTATCACCCAGATGTTACCAGAGAACAGTGAATATCGGTCGTGCAGGCAGAGTTAAGGACCACCGATAAGAATTACCCAGCAAAAAGCATGCACAATGGGGTTGGGTTGTAAGGTTGGGGTTAGGTTATTTTGGTTACAGGGTTTGAAGGAGTTGGGAAAACAGAGAAAGAGGAGAGAAAGAGAAAGAGAGAAACAAAAGTTAATTGGTTAATGGCTTTGATGCACAATGTTGCAATTACTTGTCAAATTTTTGGGTAAACTATGGAACTTGCACATCCGGTTAAAATTATTAACATTCGGTTATTCAATGTAACAGCAGCAAACATGGACTTAGCTAAGTTATTTTATATTACGTCAGCACCATATCAACACATGCTAATGCTGCTTGTCAGAAGATGATCTATATTCCAATTCACATATAGGACTTGTTAAGTGTTTACCTATTTGTGAAAGAATTAACAATGCTTTCTTCTAACAAGCAAATATGTACCAACACTTTTGTGTTAGCTATCTATTTCTTATTGACACCTAATTCTAAAAAAAGGCTTGAGCATAATAGGCTACACACAAGCTTGGCTGAGGCTACAGGCAGATTTTGTGAATTGCTGGCTTGGGTTATGGATACACTTCACTTGCAAGTCTTCTTCAGTAAATTAAAGGGCAAATCCAGAGTGAATGCAGTCCATGGTCAATGTATGTATTTTCTATACACACTCATACCGATCATGTGAGTGACTATTTTTCAAGTACAAACTATAGATGTGTACTGTATATATTTT
The DNA here is from genome assembly GCF_018991925.1 of Homarus americanus. Lineage (NCBI taxonomy): Eukaryota > Metazoa > Arthropoda > Malacostraca > Decapoda > Nephropidae > Homarus > Homarus americanus. Next base: position 970,097 of record NW_024716703.1, on the reverse strand, counting down.
ACAGAATGTCCTTCGTTTGAGGATTACCCTTTGTCTATGATCGCTTCCGTATTACTGTATATATCCCATCACCTGTTAGCCATCACAGCTTATAATGTAATTACTTTAAATCATCTTTACGTGGACCACAACATCACAAGAAAATACAATGTATATAAATGCTCTACATAAGGACCATAATCAGTCTATTAATAAACTTGTAATCAACATAACAACAATCAATTCAGATTGTTATAATCAATACTAGCCACAAAGTTTTCTTTGAAGATTATCTATGTATCAGAGAGATAGACAAAGAAAGTTCAATGGACATTATCAAAGAAGGAAACTTTTACTCTTCCTGTAGAAACAGACCAATGGACGTGCATGTAATGAGGTAAAAAAGAACAAAACATCTTATGGACCGAAAAATTATTAAATGCTCTAAATCCATTTGTATTTTAGTTCCTATATATGGGATATAAATTTGAATTGTGAACAATAGTTAAAATTCAATATTAGTTCATGTTTCCTACCATAACTATAAAATTGATAGTTTAAAATGTTCTTATAGTCCCTACATTCTGAACCATCCACTATTCTCTATGTAACTTTCAAAACTATCTCCGGATGTCAATGTTATCTAAATCTTCAATGGTGCAGGTAATTTACTGAATATTCTACAGGACAGCAGAGTAGCATGTAAAGTTTGCAAGGTGAATACTAATATATAATTGATAACAAAAGATAACTTACCTCTGCATGGGTCGTTTTTGACGAGGAATTCATCTAAAGCTACCCATCCACCTCCCACTCGAACCATAACAGTAGATCGCAAGATACGGACCAATCGAAGTTTCTGACTGTCTCCGAACTGTTGCAAGTAAGATATAAAGGCAGCTTTATATAGGGTAAGCTTCACTGTCTATCAAATTACTGAAAAATTATAGGGAACTGGACACCCTGTTTTGTAAAAAGAAATTTTTTAATATGCCTGAGACTTTTTTTTTCTCAATAAAAAATCCTGACTTATCTAAATGTTATTCATGAGTCAGCTTTCATTTGTGGATACACGAGTACAGTACCTAATCACTATACAAATGCACTTCTACTTGTGTTTTGAAAGATATATAAGTACTATTAGTGTACTGTTCAGTGTATAAATCATAATTCAAGTGAAAGGGTATATCAAAAAACTCCTAAATCTGGCCATAAAGTCATCTTGATTTACAGAAACAAATACTACATACCCTGTATTTGCCCTCGCCCACTTGGTGAACTCTGAACTTTTGTCGACAAGTACATTTGGCAACTTGTTTCTGAACTTCATCATCAATTCTTTCTGCGTCAGTCAGAGGTCCCTTGCGTTCCCAGTCGGGTCGAAGTGCGGCGATGAATTCTTGGTAGTCAATATACCCGTCTTGGTTACGATCAAATATGTCGGCCACGGTACCCATTTCTAGGCGGCTTGTTGGGAACTCTGTAAATAAAATTACACATGAAAATGTACAGTATACATAACAGGTGGTATCATGGAATGCATCGAATATTTCATCCATTTAAAAATTATATTTCTTCCTCCGTAAGCCAGAAATCTCAATACTGTACACTGGTGTGACCCAATGCAGTATTTTGTAAAAATGAAATGAAAAATAATAGAAAATAAAAAAAGTACAGCATCATATATGCCTTAGACAACAATGCAGGTCTATTTAGTAATGTAATGCTTTGTTTTCCAAATTTAAGGTTAAAGGTTTAATAGCTACTGTAGTCTACTGGGGGTTGACGACCATGGTCTTCTACTTTAAATGTTTTCAGGCTGACTTTGCCAATCCTCTCAGATTATGCATCTGCGATTATATGCAATGTTTATCCATGTATTTTATACAAAGGCTATCAATGACTTTACAAAACACTTACTTGTCTTTAAGATGCCATCAATGAAGTCCTCACGAGGAACAGCTCCATCATTGTCGGAGTCCATCTTACGGAATAGGTCAGTCACTCGAGACTTCTTGTGATTCATGAACTTCATAAACTTCATGAAAAAAAAAGAAGAGAATAGTTTGTTACTTTAGTGTTTACATGTGAAATCAAATTATGTCTTTCAATATACCAAATCTAAGTTGGAAAATTCAAAGAAGTTGTGCTTAATAGCAGAAAAATTAGATTTTATAATACAATATTGTCTTGCAAAGCTACAATGAAGACAATCACTACACAATTTTACTGACAACTAAAAGTTGACAGTCTCATACCCTCTTTCTCCATTCTTCCCAGGAGAAGTTCTTGAGCTTCTCAAGTTCATGAAGGTAACTGAGCTTGTCATGAAGACGCCTCATACGTTCCCATGCCATGAAACCAACATGTTGCCACTTTTCCCATAATGCACGAGCTTGAGGATTCTTGATCTGGGGTTCCTCTCGTACACTAGCTTTGCTGTTGGTTAAAGAAAATGTTTTTAATAAATCAAATACATTTATCACAAACCCTTGGTTCTGGACAAAAGCAATAAATGCCTCCATGCTAGACAAACTTAGGCAATAAATGTTACAGACATCACCAAAAATCATATAAATATATATACATTTTTAAACTTAAGTCTGCTCATGCCATTTTCCACAGGCAGCAGAGGCATGAAGAATGCTGCATATTGCAATAAAATCATTCCTCCTATCATATATAACCAATAACAAATATAAAATAAAAAGAGGCTGCCGGTTAGTCAGAAAACGCCAGGCTGGCAAAGAGCTGAAAGGGAAAATGAGTATTAAGTGAGAATAATAGTATATTGCACATATTTACAGTGCAGTAATACTTGAGGTCTTTTGGAAGCTCCAAGAAGGTTTTGTACAGTGAGATTAATTATAGTTGCTATTAAAGGATACCATTCCTCCATTAAGAAACAACAAAGATAATAAATACTCTATAAAAACTGCCATCGAATCTTTTCTACACTTAATTGAACTAAAAGAAAGCCTATGGCATCTACGGTGAATTACTTACTAACGCCATACTAAACAATTTACTAACAATTAAGCCTGAAAAAGCAATTATAGATAGAAGTATGGCATACTCAGAATAAAGTAGGAATAAAATGGAAAACAGATCAGTCAAGGCTGTTAGTTGGCATCTTCTGACACTATGTTGTGAATGTGAGGTACTGCATGAAGTCTAACACTACAACTTGGATTATGCAGCTGGTAGATTTGTAAAGTATAATGAAAAGTTGCTTAGTACAGGGGTGAGATGATTAGCTTCATACATTAGCCAGTGGTATAGCATTTGTTAACATAAGGAAATATATAAAGGTTTGGCAGCTGTCTTGTCGCTGCTAACCTGCTCTTCCTCCCGCCTGCTGTAGCAGCAGCAGAAGGCGTTGGTGTGGATGTGGCAAAGCGCAAGTGCGTGAGAGGCCAGTCTCTTTCACGATCGGCTCCGGGTGAGGACTCTCGTGGTGGTGTAGTTCTAATGGTAATGTTTTGTATTTATAGTTTTACCCAAGTTGTTTGACAAGAATAGTATAACAAAAGAATAATGTTTTGAGGTGAAACTAAGTCAATCTGTCCTCATGGATACTGTTTACAGCAAAACGTGTGTGTAAATGTCACACATGTATACAACATATAAATGCATTAATATAAACATCATGACATATACAAGTTTCATCTTGGTGGGTATGTGTACCTTGCTCCATACATCCACGGTCGAGGATATTCCCGAGTGGGGGTGATCTCACGTGCCGGTGATGAACGGCTAAAGAAAGCAAATTATCACATTCAATCTCTATACGGTAATACATAATAACCTATTAATTAGTTATACCTAAATCTTTATTCTCTGCTTCATGCAATAATAAAAAAGTCTGACATACATGCCAACAGTTATCATATTAATAGTTATTACTGTATTTCAATAAGGTTAAGTGATCATTTTGTTGTACTGTTTGACTTGAATCTTCCAACAAGAGGATTTCTAAATAATAAAACAATTTCATTATCCAGGAAGGGACGACTATGAAAATAAGAAACTGAAATATATCATATAAAGTTGCACTGACACCATCTGCATATGTAAAATCACTGAATTATCTGCTACAATAAAGACTTTAGAAACTACATTTTGGCACGAGTTGTTCGATACAGTAGTACGTTATAGTTTTGATATGAGAGATCATTTCGTTCCTTGTTTTATTAATTTTTTTCTGATATACCTACTAGTTCCCCCTGCATCAGTTTTACTTTTCTGAGATAATACGGTTCAGACTCCTGCAACACAAGTTTCAATTCATCACAATGCATTTTATTATAAACCTTGTTCTACTCTCTTCCGACTCATTTCATACCAATTTTGAGGATAATACTCTCCTAATTACTGTATCAAGATGCCACGTTGCAGTAGAGTAATCATGTGATACGGCTTAATTTTTAATTATATCAAACCAGCTACCTAAGACTATGCTGTAAAGACCCTACTTTTGAAAAGTAATACAGGAGGGTGGCAATTGCAAATGAATGTACATGTAGTGTCATAGGCCATTGTTACAGGATCTAAAATTCTAGATAGAACTGCGTAACCGAGAGCAGTACAAGCAGTTCCTATTCAAAACTCTACATCGCAAAGTACCAAGGTAGTTAAAATTTGGACTCGCAAAAATATTTGTGAATATTACCGTTTCCTGCCATATGCCTCAACTTGTCCACTAATAACATTAAGCTCCAAACTTATTAATATATGTTCACAACACATCTATAGTGTTCTACAGGTACTTTTGATTTTTTATAAATACTTATTTTAAACATTAAAATATTCAATAAGTACAAATTTATATACAGTACATAGATAAATTTTGTTTCCATTATCAGTTCAGTTCAAGAACACACATGTGAAGCTCATTTTATATCTTCAATCTGCAACTTTGGGGTTCACTCTGCAACTTTATACATATTTGTTTACAAAATGTCTGGAAATAATATACAGTACTACGTTACTGCACTGATAAAACTAAAAGCGTTGATAAGTTTCCAAGAACAGAGTCTGCAATAAATGTGTACCAATAGGTTAGTCTTGTTTAGCTTAGTTTTCAGAATACTGTACTGTATTATGATAGTTAGTAGAATCCAATCCAAATTAAAAAAAGCAAGAAGGTAGATAGGATTCTCTTCTTTACCTGGACTTTCGAGATTTAGGTCCTGGGGAGGATTCTCGATCTGGGCTGATACGACTACAAAAAGAGGGAGAAAACACACCACTATTAATTATCATACCTCATGCACAACACTATATAATTTCAATAAAAGCATCAAGCAAGTCAAATTAAATATACACCACAGTCAACCAATACAAAATCCTTAATCTACTGTACAAAAATAAGGATGAAACACCTTTTCGAATGCAGTACATAAGAAACAGTTTGTCCTTCAATAGTGATTCTTCATACAATTAGTACCAATCTATAATCAAATCAGTTTCATTGTCTACGGAAGGGAAAGAGAAAAAATCTTCAGTACAATTATCACCAGAGAAGGACAAATCGTACTGCGACCCTAAATTCTAAGTCTCACCTGGAACGCCGTGATGGGTAATCATACTCAGGCGAAGATTCTCTTCCTGGGCTCACACTCTCACGACTGTAATACAGTTATTGTGAACACATGCACTGTGCAACAAAAGCAACAATGAAAGAACCTAAGTGCTCAGTGCTACACAAACAAGAAAACTGAGTGTGAGACTGATGCTCAGGTGCATTTTGGAAAATATTTCACTGAATACACAAGTGACTTCTAAGTATTGAAAGACATCACTTCCCCACTACATCTTGGCACCACTCCACATGCAACCAACAAAACCCCACTAACAACACAATATACTTCCTACTTTGAATACTTTAGAAGACAATTATTTACAGTTTACACGAATTAACACAAAAGTAAAGAAATGAAGGTAATCCTTCCTGAAGAATAAACTACAGTTCAAAAAATACAAGTAGATGAGACAGACAAACAGTACAGGAGTATTAAGTGTCAATATAATGATATTTTCATAGGACTGTAGGACTACTGTTCTTCTGACAATAGTCAATCTCTCTCTGTAAGTTTTGTGATATAACTTTTATTCATTTTTAATCTAGCAAGCCCTCTTTCTCAGACACAGGGAATATAGAATCAAGAGTAACTCAGACACTCAGTCACTGTTATTCATTTAATTGATATGAAGTAACATGTTCAGTCATGTGTGCACTTGCTCCACAACGAGAGCAAAATATTTCCATGTAATTTATGCCAGTCACAGTCACCTCATACAACCTAACTACTAGACATAAGCAGCAGTCCATCCCAAAACACCAATCTTTCTATTCAAGCATAAATGATTATTACTGTAATCATTTCTTTTCTGAAGCATCAAAAGTTATGGTGAAATGCTCAAAACTTAAACAGTTTATATCAATACTTAGAGCCACAAGAGTATTACAGATGTGTATTCCAAAAACATATCCATGCACGTATAAACATATTCATAAGAAAGTTCACTAGGAAGAAATAAAACTAAAAACTTCTAAATATAAAGCCCACCGATGTAAAAAAAATGAAAAAAACTATCACTGCTTGATGCACTATGATGAGGAATTCCACAAAATATTCTATAAAATATATTAAACTTAAAGAGTAGGCCATTGTTTACATGCTTAAGCAAACCTTGTATAGTATGTGAAAAAAACAAAAATTATTCTTTCACCCACAGACAAAGCAAGAGGATGCTAACTACTGTTAGCACCTAGAAGCTTCTGCAACTAAATAATATTCCCTTACACAACACAAAATAAAGGAACTAGTTGCTATGTGTTATGCTTACAAAAACTAAATATTTGATTAATGTTTAACAACTCACCCAATAGATGCTCTTGAGCGCTTTTTGCCTTGTTGTGAAAGTGAAGGTCGAGGTTTGGTTGGCTTGCAAATACTGAGAACATCAGGTTCTTTCTTCTGCATCTCATCCATAAATTCTTTGTGGTCAGTGATGAGACCCTCAATGGCTGGGATGTCATCAGGTAGAGGCTCAGCTTCCAAGACTGTCAAGTTGTTCTCAGCCTAAATACATATATATAAAAGACATTGTAGAAAATAACAGTTATGAAGCATGGAATTGAATGAAAAATTTTTAATTACAACTACTAGTACAGGTAGTTCTGCTATAACGCGATAATTGTGTTCTTGTAAAATATCGTGTTATAGAAAATCGCGTAATAGAAATAACAGGGCTTATGGAGAAAATAGGGTTAGGTGCAGATTGCTCGAAATCGAAAAAATTTAGTAGTTAGCCTAACACAAAGGATAGCACAGTCTAAATAAATGTTACATTCATATCTAATAATGAAATCATACAGTAAATTTAACACTTTACCTTGAAAAAATATGAATGTAACTTGATGGGGGAGAAGGGTGATTTTGAGGTTGATAACATTGAGCTTCTCTTCAAGTGTTATATCCTTTCTTTTACGATAATCACCGGGAATTCTATCATCAGAACGCTTTTTGGAGATATTCTTCTTTACCATATTCACAGTTAATACCACAAAATTGGAGAAATAGTAAGCAAAAATCGCGTTATAGCAAACAAGCGTTCGCGTTATACAAATATTGTTCCGAATTCATAAATCGCGTTAGAGCAAATTCGCGTTATCAAAACACGCGTTATAGCAGAACTCACTGTACTCAAACAACAGATAAAAGTATATGTCATAAGGTGAGAAAAATTAATACCCTTCAAATTAAGTCCTCATAACTTTACCATTGTGAATTACTCTGCAATAACATATCAATATCAAAATACGACAATAATAATTCTAAGTTCTTTTTATCTGACCTGAACAAGCCAGCGCATGAGTTCATCAAGTAGTCCAGCAAGGTCACGGAGGCTCCTAAGGTGGTCTGCTAGTCTGGTCTCTCTCTGCCTGGCCCAAGCCATAACTTCCTCCCACCGTGACTGGATGATTGTAATCCAGTGTTTAATAGTTGCAACACCATCAGGATGAGCTTTAGCAAGAATTTCTTCGGCCAATGCAATTGTATCGTCCTTCTCCCTTTCTTTTTGATTCAGTTCAGCCAGGAATGCCTCATGCTCTGCAATTTGTTGTCTTGTCTCTTCTTCACCACCTGGCAGTGGTCCAGCATACCGGAGCTTCATCTCGGCATCAGACAGCCAATCAAGGAGCATGTGTACAACCTGAAATAGGAGAGAAATAAACTTTCATGAGATGCAGGGGTTATAACAAGGGCTCGATATACAATATTGGCTCTTTAATTGTCTTAGCCCCAAAAATTATTTCCAAGTACATAGTTAGCATTCCCAAGAAATTTTCCTTTACAAACTTCAATTATTTTACATATTTGTAACCTAATACATTGCAAGTCAATCAAACCTTATGTAACTGTTCAGCAGCCTGCAAGGCTTCCTCCAAGCGTCTAGTACGAACTTCTGTTGCCACTTCAACTTTTTCCCATGAACTGACGAGTTCGGTAATTTGTGAGCGAATAGTAGCAGCATCTTCTGCACTAGCCTTAATTAACAGTTCATCTGCTGTACGACGCACACTTTCTACTTGAACAGAGCGGTTCTTCAATTCTGCACAGAAGGCCTTATGTTGCTCAACAAGTGCCATAACTGTGTCAAGATCTCCATGAACTGGACCATCTTCTACAAGGCCTAATTCAACCTTCTTGAGCCAATCTAAGAGAGCTTGGGTAGCATCCTTAAACTGACCAGTAAACAGGAGTGCTTCTTCCAGTTTCCTCTGACGATCAACACTCTTCTGGCACACACTGTTCCATTTATTCTTCAGGTCAGTCATCATCTGTTTCAGTGTCTCTTCATCAGACTTGGGAGACTTATTTTGCAGCCCACGACCCTGCTTCATAGTGCTGTCATATGATGGTTGCTTGGCCCCAAGAGCTTTTTGGAATTCTTTGTGCTTTGCAATCTGGGCTTTGATCTTTTCAGGATCATTTCCAACATTTGCTGCCAAATCATCAAGTGTACTCTCAGCATCATCAAGCCAAGTTACCAATTCATTCCAGTTGTCATGGAAGTCCTTAGCTTCCTTAAATCCTAGATCCAGAGCACGAGTCCTTTCAGCTGCTTTGGATACAACTTTCTCCCAGCGGTGTTGGACAGATACAAGGAGATTTTTAATAAGGATGACATCTTGTTTCTGACTGAAGTACTTGAGATGGGTTCCCTTCTTATCTAAACTAAGCATTACTTCTCTGTGTGCAGTGACATCTTTCTTAAAGCTATTATGTTCTTCAATCTGTTGAAGAATAATATCCAGGACACGAGAAACTGGTTGCTGGGCATTTAATAAGTTCTCTGCTTCTGTAAGCCAGTCAACAAATATTTGCAAGGCATCATGGAATTCTTTGGCCTCTTTCAAAGCAATCTCTAACTTGATTTTCTTGTCGTTGGCACGGTTCATGACACTTTCCCAGCGCTGCTTTAGGGTGCGCAGACTGTGGTTGAGATTGGTAGCAGCTCCTTCACGAGAACGTTTAAGGTACTCCTGGCCTTGCTGAAGAGTGTTTTCTACCTTAGAACGGTTCTCTTCCAGGTCTTCATAAATCTCCATAAACCTAAGGAGCTGTTCCTTTGCAGTTTCTGGAAGACCTCCAACTGGCTTCGAGGATGACAACGCTGCATCAATATCTCCCAGCCAAAGCAAGAGATCCTGAATTTCAGCACTAAATATCTGAGCTTCTCTCAGAGCACTTTCTAGGTCATTCTGTTTGCCATTTGCTTTATCTTGTAATTCACTCCACTTTATGTTTAGTTCAGTCAATTTCTTGTGTGTATTGGAAGCATCTTCAGAGCCCTTGTCAGCCTCAATTAGCTGCCTTCCTGCATCATTAAGTGTATCAACACTAGACTGGTGAGCCTGGATGTCATTTATAGTGACCTTCAACTTTGCTAACTCTACCTCAATAACTTGTGGATCACCAAACACTGGCTTTAGGTCATCTACAGTCTTTGTTGTGCGCTCAATCCAGACCATCAATTCCTTAAGAGCATGCTGGAATTGACCGAGCTTAAGAAGTGCATATTCCAAGCTGCGCTGTCTTTGAACAATACCCTTCAGCAACTCATCCCATCGTCGGTTGACTTCACCCAGAGGTTCCATTATAGCTGCTGCCTGATCAGGTGATGTTCGTTCCTTCAGCTCCTGAGCTTGTCTGTAATTTACAATATTTGATATAAACTTAACATACAGTATATCTACAAGTTCACATTGTACATCTTAAAAAAATAAAAAATAAAAAAATTCCTCTTCATATTTACCACCAATTCAATGAAGTTCCAAAAACAGCACAAATTAACTCATTTTGTTTCAATAATTTTTCATGCCTAACCATAACAGCTAACCTTTTATTAAAAGTTTATTATCAGCCTAATTCAACCGTGGGTAACATTTAAAATATTTTAAATTATCTTTTCTGTCAGCGATACAAGCTGCAAAAAAAATTAAATAAAAAAATAAACGTCTTTAAAATCAGTTTGTCATAACACATTTACAGAGAACACAGCTATTAAGCTCCATGCAACATCATATTCTAGCCATTAAGCAACTGTGTCAACAAGTAACACTTCTAAAAAAAATAAAAATGAACATGCATTTAACTAAAAAAAAAAGTATGAGACTGCAATGAAATTATAACATTATCCAAAACCATGACAAAACTTATTTGTAATTCTTATCAAAATCATTCCCCACACGTAATTTCTTATTGCTATTAGGAACTATGAATTAGAAAAACTAGGATCTTAATGGGGAAAAAATCCCTGCAAATCTGGGTGTGTGTAACTTTTTAACCCCCTAAACTCAATCAGCAGATTCTCCTGTATCGGTCAAAAAGGATCTCAAGGCACTGCTGTGTTCGAAAGATCTATGGAAGACAAGGGGACTGAACAAGTACTGTACCTACCCAAGCAAAGTGGGTCTGGACTGTCAAATAAAAACAACCACTCCTACTTTACCAGACAATATGGTGGACTTGACCAATGACATCAGCTCATCCCCCCAACTTACTTTTTACATTTATTATCAGAGTAAGAGACAAGTAGTGTATCAATAATATATATTCAGTATCACCAAGAGTCACTGAAGATGAAACCGGATTAAAATTCTCCACAAAATAACTGTACCTGCTCTGCTTGTGTCTAGTCCTTTAAATTTTTGCATTTCCAAACAAAATGGTGGAAATGGCAATGCAAAAAACACAGTTACTGTATATGAAATATATAAAGTACATCTCTTGTCTTATTAAACCTTTGAACTATCAGCAGTAACCTTGTCCTTGAACTAACTTGAATTCAGTGATCTGCATTTTCTCTCATGATTTATGTGGAGACCTATGTCCTTGACGACACTCGCCCACCTAAACAGATAATTAACTCGTATCATAATACAGTACACCCATTTTCTATGCTTGTACTGTATATTTATTGGCAAGTTAGCAATCGCAAGCTAAAGCCAAGAGGTTACAATGACTATACTGAATTATCAGGATCTTGGTGATTACTAAATATTGTGTAATTAAAGAAGCAAGCATTTGAAAATCTTTACATTATTCTTTTTTATCATAATAAATCACAGTAAAATCAAAATGAAAAGAATAGCATTTAATGTAGAATAAAAATGGTTACTGCATACAATTACAGTTTTAGGAAGAAAATTGTATAACTTCACACACATTAATTTGCACGGACAGTCAAACTATACTGCTGATGCATTATTCACTGCACAACAGTGTGCTGAGCTGAGGGGGTTAAAGACTACATAATCTACTTCATTTTGTGTTGTAAACCCATTCAACATCATCATCAGGCATGAGCAAAACACTTGGCACAGACATATTTTAGAAAAAGTATTCAGAAAATCATTTCTGTGTCTACAAAGCTTGATGTGCTATGTGTGAAGCCACAGATATAGTAAAATAACCTAACTTGCCTTCTTAGACTCCTGGTGTTATATCACGAGAGGATGTGAAAAAAATAAACATTTTAAAAGCCAGTTCTATATATTGAATTCATATTTATGTAACAATATCTTTCAACTTTATGTATAAATTTAGATTTTTACTGTATTCTTAAGTCCTTATTTTTTAAATCTAAGATGTGCTTAATGCACAATAGATTGGAAAATGCGACTCTACTGTACTGTACTGTACTGTACAGTATTATGAAAATGTACAGTATATTATGAAAACACAAAATATTCAAATTTAGTAGAAATATCAAAAGGAAGTTTTATTACCTGTTAAGGGCTTCAACTTTAACCATGTGGGGATCAACCTCATCCTTAAACTTATGTAGCTGGGTAATCTGTCCCTTGATGGCTTCAATGTCTCCAGCAACGGCACCCATTGCAATGAACTTAACTTCTGCCTTCTCCAAGAACTCCAGCATATTCTGCAGGATTAATTTAGTAATTAAAAAATGCATAAATAAAATCAATAGCGATCTTGCCAATTTCAGTACAGGTATTACCATGAACTTATTTTTGGTTCAAACTAGATAACAAACTTACCCTTAATGTGTCATGGAATTCCATAGCCTTCTCCATTGCATCAATTAGGTTCTCTTCACGTTTGGCATACAAGGCAGTGACATTGTCCCAAGCATAATCCAAATCTTCAATGTTCTTTTTGACTTCTGGTTTATCAGCCTCCCCACAGAGGGTCATCAAGTCACGGCCTGTCTGACGAACTTGTTCAACTTCTGGCTTGGTCTGATCTATCTTGTTCTTTATTTGTGATAGTTCTTCACGTTGTTGCTTGATGGCCTGAGGCTCAACTGCTACAGGTTCTTGAGCCTTGAGTGTTTCCTGAAGATCCTTCAAAGCAGTCATGACATTCTGTAGCTCTTCCCAGAACTTCTCAGCCATAGCAAGTGCATCTTCCAGGGACTGGCCACGCTGTGTTGTTGCCATTTGTACCATGTCCCACAACTTGTTCAGGCGATCTAACTTTGTCTTTATGTCCTTCACAGCTGGATCATTTCGTGAGGCTTTGTTAATAACCTCCTCTGCTGCAGCCTTTACAGCAACAAAGGCAGACTCCTTTCTGTCAAGATCATCAATAATACCATTATTCTCTTGCACTTGTTCATGAATCTTCTCGGGATGGGCTGAGATAGGTTCAGCATTCTTCACCTGGTCTGCAGTCTCTGCTAGAGAAGAAAGCATACCATCCAACTTGTCTGAGAACTGACTAGTTTCTTGCAGAGCATCCTCAAGAGCCTGACCACGTTCACGGAGAGCATATTTAAGGGCATTGTATCTTTCATTATCACTCTCCAAAAGCTCTTGGATTTTAGATCCATCTTCATCATTAACAAGTTTCAGAAGAGCACCACCTGTCTTGTTGAGTTTGTCAAGAAGAGGTTTATGGTCTCCAATAGATTGCAGGAAGGTCTTGTTCCTCTCCATCTGGTGAATGATTTTATCAGCTCGAAGAGCAGGAGTATCCATCACCATTGCCTCACTTTCTATTGCTGTTAACCAATCATCAAGTTCATGGTGGGTTTCAAAGAAGTGTTCAGCCAGAGGTAAAGCTTGTTCTAATGTAGACAATCTGTCTGATGATAATTTGGAAACCGATTCCATAGTTTCCTTAAGATCATCCATCTTTTCTCGAAGCTCACTTGTGTCTTCATGATGTGGCGATTCACGCAGTACTTTCTTGGCATTAGACAAAACATCTCGTACTCGTCCCTTCTGACTGGCAACATCATCATTAAGTGCCTTATGTTCTTTCAATTGAACTCTAATTTCTTCAGGGTCCACACTAGGTGGTTCAGCCTCACGCATCTGACCTTCTACTTCACGGAACCAACCCAAAAGCTCATCAATATCTTGAGTGATTTCTTGTGACCTCTGCTTGGACATGTGAATTCTCTCCATTCTTCTTTGGATTTGTTCACAAATTTGTTCAAACCTCCTGTTGTCTCTTGTTACCAAAGTCTCAATATTTGAAGCACCTTCACCTGGGGAAATTTGACACAGCTGTGGCCCAACCAGATTTACTGCCTCCACTAATGGACGGTTTTCCTGTATTTCTTGAGCCAACCTCTCTATTTCTTCCTCCAATGGCCCTTGACCAGACGAGTCTATGCTCTGGAGTTGACCTTCAACAGACAACATCCAAGATCCAAGGCGCTCATGAGCACTGTGGAACTGTTGTACAAGAGGCAATGCCTCATTAGCAGCTTTGTGAAGGTCAGTAGCTTTGGCACTAAGATCATTATAACGCCTGTGTATGGAATCAAGCTTATCTTTCAGTTGAAGAGCTTCATCGCTTGAGATGTGTTTCATTAGGTGGGAACCAGCATCCATAACCTCTGCTACTTGCTTTTCATGAGAAACTACCTCCTCTCCAAGATCAGTCAATTCATCCATCTGTTCTAATAGTTTCTCCACAAACACTGACAAAATGCGGTATTTTGAAAGTCTAGCCTCCATTTCATCCATCCAGGACAACAGATCTTCATACGTAAGTACTAGGTGACGTAGACCAATCTTGGACTCTTGAAGTAGGCGACCGAGAACTTCAGAGTCTTCTACTAACTGTCCATATCTATCAGTGGTTGCTTGTAATTTGTCTGCCAAAGCATTGGCTTCATCATCACCAATGAGACTCATAAGGGCTGTGGCAACATCAGTGAGATCATCAAAGGCAGGTTTCTGTCCAAGAATTTCATCATGAAGGTTGTCATGCTCATCAAGTAGTCGTTGTATTTTTTCCTCATCAGATGGTACGGTACTCATCTCCTTCAACTTCTTTTCAGTACGGTCTAGCCATTCAGTAATAGGATTGAGTTTATTTTGGAATTCCTTTGCAACCTTTAGTGTTTCTTCGAGAGCTTCCATGCGCTCTTGTGATCGTGCATTGGCATCATCAAAACGATTTATTAAATCGTCCAACTGTCCTTCCACTGCTGCCTTCTCTGATGGCTCCAGATCAGCTGCCAGATTACGACCCATGGAAAGCAGAGCTTGCATTTCATTTTGGCGGTCCATGAGCATTTTCCTTAGGAACTTCTGCTCCTGTGCTTGGGCTTTAACTACAGAATATTCTCCTGAGATGGATGCTTGGTTCTCCATCATTTCCTCAAAGTTTCCAAGCCACTGCAGCATACTGTCTAGAGCATCCTGGAATTTGCCAGACTGCATTAAGCCCTTGTCCAGAGCCTTCTCCCGGTCACCAATCATCTCCTTCAACTTGTTCCATAATTCATTCATTCCATCAATATCATTTTCCAGAGCTTGGGTATTGACTCCAGAAGCAGCACTCTGAATAAGACCTTGTCCTAGTTTGTTACATTCATTTACTTGCTTCCCAAGGGCCTCAACCCTATCCCCTTTGAAATGTTTGAATTCTTCCTGTTGAGTGATTATTGTGTCAACATCTGCACCTACAGGTTTGAATGACTCGCCATCCTTGTCTGCTTCATTTATGTCATCCATGACAGAGTTGTATTTGCCATAGAAATTCTCAAGCTTTTTCAGAACGGTATCTAGGTCCTTGCCTCGTACATCGCAACGGTCTTGGATTTTCTTAAGCTGCCGTCTAAGCTGTTTAATCTGATCTTCAGCAGTACGGTTATTGGTATTGGTGAATCCTTGGCTGACTAAGTCTTCTAAAGCTGCCTTAGCATCCTCAATTTCATCATTCTTATGGTCAACCTTAGTCAAGAAACTCTGGAGCTGATCAATTTGACCAGTGACAGTCTTTACATCTCGTCCAACAGATCCCATGCGATCAAGCTCGTCATCCAAGCCAGTCAATTCCTGACCCATATTTTTAACAAGTGTACCGAACTGATTAACTGCCTGGGAAGCCTCTTCCAGATCATGACAGCGATCCTCCAACTTGCCTTTCAAATCACCATAACGGTCAGCAAGTCTTTCAACCTCATCTTGAATGTGATTAGCATCAGACCCAAGGGCTTCAGCTGCACCACACAAATCTTCACCCTTATTCTTCACTTGGTCTACTTGTTTACCAAGTGCATCTGTTTCTTCAAGTAAAGCCTTCATTCTCTCCAAAGATTTTGCATCCTTTCCTGTTCCAGCAAGGGTATCAAGAGAAGCCAACCTGTCACCACAGCGTTGTAGAGTATGATCGAGATCTCTGGCTTTGTCGTTGAAATCTACCAACTTGGCAGCAACATCATCTAAATCTTGTGCACGTGCAAAAACAATTGCATTCAGTTGATCCCAGCGTTCTTTCATAAAGGCAAGGGCGTCATGGACTCCATCATGATCAGTATCTGTACATGAAATAAATTTTTCACCGCCTGTTCTGTTATTCTCAAACTCTCCACTATGGCGTGACACTTCATTCTTGAAAGATTGGATTTCCTTAATCTGTTTATCAATTGCTTTCTTTGTAAAGGCAATAGGTTCTAAATTATGTGCCTTTTCCTCAGCCTTATCTAACCAAGGATTGAACTTGTCCTGTAAACTGTGGAACTTGTTACAGGTATCCATGCACTTCTGAAGTCTTGTGCGGCGATCTACAGCTGTCTTACGTACATTGTCCCACTCTTTCTTAATAGCATCTAAAGTCTCTGATAACTGGCGATTGAGTTCTTTACGAGATGATTTTGCAACTATTTCTTTGCCCTTATTAATCATCATGATCACCTCATGTTCCTTGGCCATAAGATCCCTGTAAATAGGTTCAAAATCACCCACTTGGTTTGATAACGTGTCTCTGTCAGCAGAAACCAATAGTTGATCTTTCAAGTGTGCCACTTGATCTGCTAACCATTCTTGAATATCCTGGCATTGCTGGCCAAACATCTCTTCATCTCTGAGTGATGCCTCCAATTCAGATTTGCGATTGCCAAGCTTCTTTTCAAGGTTGTTAAACATCTTGTTGAGTTGAGTTATTTTAGACTTTATGTCATTCTTGGAAGATGGATCTGACAAAATAGATATAAGGTGGTCCCCAAGGCCTTCCAGATCAATTAAAGAACCCCGTGCCGTCTCCAATCCTTTTCCTAAGGTATTAACGGCTTCGATTTGTTGAGCTGAATCTGCACCATTGGCATTAACTTCATCAAAATCATCACCCAACTTGAGAAGTGTGTCATGTAATTTGTTGTAATTATCATAAAAGTCTGTGCTGGCATCTGAAGCTGCATTAAGGGCAGAATCACGAGCATCTAGTTGGCCAATGAGTTCAGTCCATTTATTGTTGATACTGTCCAACTTGTCATTGATTTTCTTTGCAGCCATTGAATTTGGTTCACATACACCGATAATCTTGTCTCCGGCATCATTGAGATCGCCCAGTTTTGGTTCTTGTGCTTGGAATTCATCTCTCAACACCTGCACTTGCTGAGCCTGCATCTGTACCATGCGAGGGTCAGAGGCTATTGGTCCAAGCACACTCATCATTCTGTCCTTAGAATTAAGCCAGTTGTTGAGGGAGTCAAAACTATCAAGGAAGTCTTTTGTATGTTCCAGGAAAGTGAGGCGATCCTTCAGACGACCCTGTAGTTCCCTATATCGATCATTGAGAATGTCTGCTTGATCTTGTAAAGTGTCAGCACCTGGGGCAGTTGGCCGCTTCTTGATTAGCTCAGTCACCTGGTTTTTCAGCGAGTCAAGAGAAAGTTGTTTCTCAAGTAGATCATCCAAAATACTCTTACACTGTCTATTATGTTTGTCAGCTTCTTCCTTGGTGGTAGGTACTGCTTCTCTTGGCATGCTGCGTTCTGACTTATCTAGAGCCAAGGTGACAGAGCGTATGCTGTCGGCCAACTTCTTAAGTTCATCCTTCATGACATCCAATTCATTCTGGCGATCATTAAGCCTCATTCCAATCATATCATACCGGTTGTTAACCTGCATCAGCTCCTTCTGAATAGGACTCATATCTGTCAGAAACAAACAATGGATTAGAAGACAACCTTAGAATGTGCACCACATCATCATCTAGTGCATAGTTAAACATTAACATCTGACATACTCTATTCAGTAACTTTATTGTATTACAACTCAAACAATTTATTTTCAAAGCTGCAATTTCAGAAAAAATCTTAGCAAATGTTGAAATTGGGAACTACTGGCATGACCAACCATTAACAGGAGTGTGGATACAGCACGCTGACAACTAAACCTTTGGTGCATAAGTAGGCAGTGTGGCTGGCACTGCATTTGACCAACTTCACTTCCCAACTACCTGTACTATTGTAAGTTTGGTACCCAGGCATGAACCAGGATCCTTAGGACAGGTGGTGAGAACTGTATCCACTCAGCCACTACATCCCTTATACAGGTACACAATCTAAAAGCCACCAAAGCACCAAAATATATGCAGCATAGCAAACACTATTTACATATTGCTTACAATATTTATATATATATTTTTTTTACTTTATATAAACTTCTCATAACAGTGACAGTATTGAATACAAGCAAACATTGTAAATAATAGCCAAAATGCATTTTTTTAATGAAACTAACTTCATTGGAAGATGGTACAGAACTACAGTATACTAGTATGTAAACACTTGCATCAACAACTCCTTGGCAATAGTGCTTAACCTTTACCTCTTTTCTCTTGGAAATTTCATGCATAACTCATTAACCTTGGAACCTTTCCCGGCAAAGTTCATGCAACAACCACAGGCATGACTGACTAACCATCAAGGTGGAATCCTTCTTGTGACGTGCGTCTGCTAGCATAACCGCCCGGGATGGGAGACAAGGGGCCAGAGCCGTTGAAGCCCATCAACTTGTGAGATGGTGAGGGACTGCGTGCGTCTTGTGACACTCGCCTCACTACAAACACACACAAACCCCAACAAAATGCATCATCCATACAAAGCAATAAAACATAAGGATTGTAAAGCACTCTATAGTCATCCCAGAACCAATTCAGTGTTACTTGTTAAACGAAAGTTTATCATCAATGACTTAAAATGCCTTCAAATAGTCAGCATTGTTTTGTTTTTTTTCCATATAAGCCTCTTTTGCTGCAGGGTAGCTGGATAGTTGTTAATCTGATTTTTAGTATTCGGTGGGTTACATTTCCCTTTTGGCAAAATGGTAGTCCATTGAAGGGTTGTTCCATCAATGAAAAGTATACACAACTGTGTATTTCTTTATTGTAGAGTGGAGGGAACCCAATCATCCACTCCAGTGAACCCAGGACCATTTGAGACAATACAGCTGGTACTCAAAAGAAACCACTGATGGCAAGGTTTAATGAAAAGGTTCTGGGACATAATTCTACATCAGATGCTAGAAAAGTGCAGCTTGAAGCAATAATATATGAAAGATTAATCTATTTATTTTCAATATTATTGTTCAGTGTGATGTAACTACATAACATTAGAGGTCTAATACCAAATTACAGTAATGTGTATGTATTGATTGTGCAAATTCTGAAGCTGTCTGATCCCATTCCCCAGTGTTCATTTTTCAAAGACTTAGGAATGATATAGTGCATGGGTGTATATCCATGTGTTCATGTATTTGTGGCTTGAAGTGTGTGAATGGATAATGCTATATGCATATAACTGGGCATACACAAACATAGAATCTTGTGTATAACGTTGAACAGTGTTCGATGCATGTGAAAATATAGAAAGAAAATAATAAGCAAGCAGAAATTTATTTAATCAGATAATAACAAAGAAGCCTATGGTAAAATCAAGAATGGAAAATATCAGTACAGCCTACATCATGATAAATTTTCAACGTGCAGCACAAATCTTCGTTGAGAGAAGAGTTTACCTTGTTGAAACTTTAGAAAATTATTTTAATTATAATATAATTTTGGTGATAGAGACACTGAAAAGTATTATAAAAATGTAAGCATAAAGAGACAGCAGAAACTTTTAAAAATATACAGTACTTGTGTTTTTTTTCAAAATTACAAGAATGCTAAAAATAATCCTATATATGTAATAATTATTCCCTATCTCTAGAAGACCATTCAGTAAATAGTCATAAAAATTACTCTATCACTCTCTATGAATCTTTACTCAACATAAACTTATATGACTAATTTCTATCAAAGTTAAGTACCGTCAAATTGACCTAATGTTACAACTGCTGCCAGAAACTACGCGTGAAAACAGCGATGATTTTACCACGCTTTCCATCCACTATTCTAATCACACCACTTATTGCAATGCCTGGCAAACTCTCTAAATCTGCAGTGTCATATTAATTTCCTTAGACTGAGTAATTTTTTTTTTTACATTTTATTTCCTTGATCTTTAATTATCAGAGTACAGTATTGATAATACAGATTATTCCTTTTCGTGTAAAGATAGACTAAGCTTGATAATTTTCTCACTTTATTTTGAAAACTTGTCCTTTTTCTTCATCATATGGTATTTTATTCTTGTTTGGCGTTCTCCTACATCGCGCACGTCAAATTATTGTACTATACTGTACCTACTAATATTTCGAATTGCTGTATCATGAACACCAGACTTATGACGATTTCTTTATAAGAATTAAAGTTTACAAATGAGAATGTCAAAATAAAACCAAATCCAAGTTGCATAATTATTAAACTAACAATGACAAACCAACTGCACTCTTGCTTCACACAAACACATCATTACAGTAACAACACACAAGACAAAGAAAAAGCAGAAGCATGAAGGTTTGCCAAAGTGGAAAAATCATTAGGTAGTCAACATTTTCAACGGGTTTCAAACATTCAAAAAATAAAAATAAATAAGACCAAACTTACCTGGAGATTTTAGAGGCGAAGTGATGGATGGGCGCTTCACTGGAGTCACAGACGATCGTCTTCTTGATGGACTTTCTGGCCTTTCTCCACGTAGCAGTGCATCATAGGCATTTCCTAGCTCATTCAGTTTGTCAAATGTGGTTCCATATTCACGGTACTCTTTAAGGAGTGGCTGCAAGTGACACAAATTTACATAGGTATAAAAATTTCTTCAGGTTTCATCATCAATGTAAAATATTGTACGGTATACTAATTTTGAGAGAAGAGAAAAAAAAAGTACAGTATTTGAATTTTTTTTAACATTTCTTACCTTCAAGTCATCAACCTGCCTCTTGACAACTTCTTGGTCCAAACCAACAGGTTGAGCATTATCCAGAGTATTTTCTGTGGTTGTAAGCCACTGTGTGCAGCGGTCACGAAGCTGTTCATATGCCAGTAGTTGTTCTGAACGTTCCTTGCCATTACGTGCTCTTTCATCTAATGTATCATTAAGTTCCTTCCACTGACCCTCCAAGTTCTGTTGAAGCAGTTATCCATTAGAACTTGTAATGTAAAAAAGGGGGGGCTAAACACACGAAGTGCAACCTCCATTATTGACACAAGACTCACACTATCAATATTGTAAAACTAACCTTGATCTTGTCCTTCACTGGAGCAGTATCTGTGACATCCTTCTTAGTCACCATTTCCCTGCCAGTCCTTATCATACCATCAAAGTCATCTGACCGTGAATCACGCTGTCGAGCGATTTCGTCAATCTTCCGTGCATAGCTGCAAGTTATAATACGGTATATTTAAGAGTAGCATAAAAGAGCAGGTAAATATGATGTTACCCTTGCAGTCTAACTGATGTTTGTGGAAACAGCAGTGTAATGGTTTGCTCTAGATATTGAAAAAAGAAAGAAAGAAAGTTTACCTTTCCACATCCAGAGACAGGACCTCCCGAGATTCAACAATTTCAACAAT
This sequence comes from Homarus americanus, assembly GCF_018991925.1. NCBI lineage: Eukaryota > Metazoa > Arthropoda > Malacostraca > Decapoda > Nephropidae > Homarus > Homarus americanus. The sequence continues at coordinate 948,378 of NW_024716703.1, read as the reverse complement.
TTCGATGTACCATTCCTCAAAATGTTCCACAGAGACAGTGAATGCATCCAGCTG
>NW_024716703.1:903324-943324 GCF_018991925.1 Homarus americanus | reverse complement strand
TAAGGTTCCTAATGAACAGATATAAACACACACAGGCTATTTGTTGTCAAATGCTATAAAAATATATCTCCTTTTTTTGTCGGTGTCAAAAAGCGCGATATATTTTTTTTCTTTAGTAAATCTGATTTTGTGCTATAATTAAGCAATCTTCTCCAAATAAACCACACTGAGTCGGTTCTCTAAGACATCTTTCGCCACCTTTTCTGCTCTTGCAATGAATATAAACTTCGGCTATGTAGTTACAACAACCATTGCCACACACCCTCATTCCATTATTTTTATACTTGTAATCTACTTTAAACATTCCTCTATAGCATATTAAGGAAGTTGTTGTACAGGAGAGGTAGACGAGGGTCAGTGCAGGATGCGAGGCGACTGGCGAGCGTCAACAGTGGCAGCTGATCGCGAGGTGGCAAGAGTAGCAACACACCATCATCTATTTATCCCTGTTTTAGGTTCTTTGTTTTACGCTCCACTATCAATGTATTAATCATCATGTGACCAGCAGTAGCTTACCACCGACAGTCCATGGTGAATTATTCAACGAACATCCCAATTAATTATTTCACGGCACAATGGTCAAGGATATCTTCTCCCAGGGATGACATTAAAGATATTGAGGAAGTTACCGTGTGTGTGTGTGTGTGTGTGTGTGTGTGTGTGTGTGTGTGTGAAATAAAACTCGAGGCAACTTATCACACAACATTATGAGCAACACTAATCAACGCCGCAGCCCCGCCAAGACTTCTTCATTTACATCATCAATAAACCGAGATTCATGCCTCGATTTTCCAAGCAACAAAAATCTTATTTTTTGCCCAGTACTCCATCTTGCTGGTACAACTTTATGGCGGTGCTACGAGGACATGTGGAGGCGGTCGAGGTCGTTGTGTGGGCGTAGAAGTAGTGTGGGCATGGAAGTGGTGGTGCGGGCGACAACTTGGTAGTATTTTGTCTCCTCAGTTTCAGTACTATAATTAGCGGTACATATTTGAGAGAATCAGTTCCCAAGGTTAAGGTACCTAGTCTGTGTGTTTACTTCCATTACACTCTCAGATTGGTAAACCTTCCTGAAGCTACTTTAACCCTTACACATCTTCCTGGGGGGATGATCAACAGGGTGCCAGTAAAGTTGCAAACCTGACACGAATTTTGAAAAGGTCAGACATCAATTCTCATGCGCGAAGTCATCTCCTGTCATCTAAACGCCCACGGTCCGCTGACCTGGCCACCTCAACAAAGGTCAGGGGGCGTGAATCATGATGGTGATTGGCTGTGCCTGGCCATGTCCTCCACTCCCACTAACCTTGCAGAGCGCATCTTGCCGGCTCAGTTATGCCTATGTTTGGTTATTGGTGCGCGAGGGAGGGGGTCCTGCCACAAACATCTTTACCGCCTATAATGAGTAATATGTGTGACTAGTCAGCAAAAAACTTACAGGTGAGAGCATACAAGGACACACGATACTTAATATACACGACACCAAGGTTCTTCATTACGCTAAACAAATAACCTCAGATTTCTCCCGGCACTTTTATGTATTTGACCCCAGTCATCCCCCACGTTATGGAAGTTTATGTTGTCTGCCCTCTACTTAAGTGCAGTGGCAGGGGACACGCACACACACATCAAGGGTAAGAGTGGGAGCAAACGTTATGGTCCACGGAAGATGTCAAGACTCGTGGTGGATTAGTGAGCCACCCACACACACCTCAACCTCCGGCCACCGAAAGGTCGACTTGGTCATGATGCGTGGGCGCCCGACCCACCCACCCACCCACACCTTCAACACCCATGACGCTGCTATACCACACTCGGGTCTGTTCAAATTTATGATGCCAGCACTTTTGGTACTATAATATCTTGAGTGACTTGACACCATCTACTACACAGTACACAATGCTGTTTACTTACACTTCCTCAAGGTTGTGTGATTCTGCACTTTGACAGTTTTACTGGCGGCTGTACATAAGAACATAAGTTGGGTGCTTGGCGAGGTGATGTGTTCGTTTGTCGGGAGGCCAAATGGAGATAGATTACTCCTACAGCCTTCACAACCTCCTCACCTCACGTCTCATTGTTTCCAGTTTTACAGGAACTGCCGCTTATGGGCCATTTTATCAAAACTTCGATTATTATTATTATTTTTTTTTTAGTACGGGTCGGGAGCAAGAGGAGGATGAAGTAAACAAAAAATCGTAAATTAATTATATTTCTTCGTACTTGTCTTCACACTGCACGGTACATGGTTTTATATGTGAAAACCGTAAAGTCGTTTAAGTGAACTCCTGATAATGAGAAAACTTCCACTTTATGATGATGGTCTTGTCCGGCAGACAGGTTTAACAACACAAAAACTAACGCTGACGCCATAAATATCACACGACGCTGTTAACTGTCCCAATCTAAATTCCATCAATCATAAAATGATAACAAGCATACTCATAAAACAAAAACAGATTTTCCTTTTAAACACATTGGCTAGCTTTTGCTTGGAGCTATGAGGCTGAGCTGAGAGAGGTTTTATTGTTTCAGGACACAGGAACACTGATACAACATCATCAACCAAACACCGTGAATGACTAGGCCAAGGACACCCCACGAGAGCACACACCCCACAGCAGCACCCAGGGAACATATATTAAGGTGATCCATTGTTGAAAGTCTACGTCCCCCTAGAGTTTAGTCTGACCAATTACCACCAAGCGTTAACGCCAAGAGTGATCGATGCCTTGGTCTTAATATAGCACAGGGGCTGTCCTGCTCTTCAGGGCGACAGCGATAATGCCATCCTCGCTGAATGTCTCTCCAACGTAATGATAATAATCTCTCCTATTGTTCATTCTTTCAAGTAAAAATAGTCAAAGTTGTGTGTGTGTGTGTGTGTGTGTAAAGGAGAGGTTAATCGTGTGCCCATGGACCTGAGAAGCCAAACACCGTGTCAACTCTCAACCTCCTGAACTTAAAGACACATAAATATTCAAGTGTTTAAGTTCAGGGGCTTCAACCCTTTTTTTTGGAATGACACTGATTTTTAGAGCCTAAGACACACAGATTCCTCCCCAAGACTACCCTTGCCAACAGGTACACGCGCCTGCTTGGGTCACTACTTGAAACTCTTACTCGAGGATGAATGTGATGACCAGCGTGACCAGGCCAGTGTTGCCTCGGCGGCGTCCTTGGTTAACAAGACTTGGGCTGGATAAGTCAATTTACCAATGCAGAGGATAATGAAACAGCTCGTGTGTACCAACCATGAATAATACAAGGTGGTGTGTGGGAGGCGGACGACGTCATAATAACGAGTATATTGGGCTTTAAAAATGTCAGTGTTTTTAGCGGTGATGATAGCTGTAGCGGAGAAGACCTTACTAACACTACATCGGTAACAACTACAAACTGTGGTGTTTACCCAACCTTTGCCTCAAACACATTAACTGTCTTCATCTCCGCTTACGTTGTTATTTCACCATAAATCAGCTAAAAATCAACATATACAAACAACACAAAATTGGTTAGATAATATCGTTTTGTTATTCGAGTAGGTAGACGAGAAGAGTAGAGACGGTGTCCTTCAGATTCTCAAGACACAGCCTCCAGCGCACCTCATCCTGATCCACTTACTAAATTCTCTCGACAATAAACTACGGACAAGGTTCTCCCTCACCAACAAAATACGTAGAGATATTCCACGTCAAGTTGTATTGTTTAACCGCCAATGTAAACACTTGTGGCTGCCAGGTAAATCATGACAAACGACAGAATAGTGAAGTAGTACCGAGTCTTGTGAAATGTTTGATGATACAATGGGCGTTCTGGACGGTGCTGTAGCCGATGACAGTGGCTGTGGGTGGAGACGGTGGTATATAGGGGGTGGAACTGGGTGTAGCCATGGTAGAGGGAGGAGTCATAGGTGGCAAGGTAATGTAGGTGGGTTGGTGCTGCAGCAGGGACGTGGGCGCCGTCTTAATGGTGTAGGCAAGTGAGTGTGGCGAGCGAACGTGTGTCAATGTAAACGGGTGGTGAAGGTCTTGGTGCAGAAGAAGGTAAATAAACGTGTACGTCAAGCCAGGGACGCTGTTAAGACTACGGGGATGAACTTCATTTGTTTCCTTGACCTGGCCCGGAGGAGTGTGAACCTGTTGCTTATCACCCCCACCTCCTGTCAGGGGAGAGAGGGAGAGGGAGAGAGAGAGAGAGAGAGGGAGGGGTAATGGGTGTCCGGGCGTTCTAGTACAACTCCTACAGCTCTCCCTTGGCACATTCTTCCAATAAGATCTCAATTCAAACAGGAAATGCCTTCTGCCTATCTCATAAAGTTTAAACCAGTTTTTCCCAAGTGTGTAAGCATGAGTTGACCTCGGGCTGCCCGGCTGCGACACTCCCGCCTCGCAGTAACACATCCTACAAGGTATTATGTGCACCAGCCAGCAGAGTAGGGGCCTGGTGGTAGTAGGTATAGCCAGGGGGTCCGATATACCACTCCATCCCCACACTGGTCGTCACACCATCTGTAGGGAGGGTTAGGAAAAGCAGCGGCGCATATGGGTCAAGGTAATACTACGAGTCTCCTGGTGGCTGCCCCAACAAGCATTACCGTCCCCACACACGCGCGAGACCTTCCGATAAATACCTACTTCAGCCTCCTTGCCAGTGCTGCGCAAAATGACTCTCCGAAACAGGCCGGATAAAGTGTGACCCATAACGTGTTTCCAGGTTTTGAAATTCTACTACAACAGGAGAGGTAGACGTGGGGCAGTAGACGACCGAGTGATTGTACCGTACTAAAGAAACACACACGAGAGTTGAAGTAGTTATGATTTATCTATAGACCCTAGACGGTGTGTGAATGACCTCACGGAACAAGGGAAGGGAGAGGACTAAAATAGGAAGGTAGTGAGGCAAGAGGAGTGGCGGGAGGTACGGGGTGTGAGACCTACCAGATCACTGGATGATGGAGAGAGAGAGAGACCACACGCGACGGTACAACTGACGGTCATTATGTTATTGAAATGTAAACTGCGCAACAAAGCCAAGTATCACGGTCCGTGGATGATGAAGAACTACTAGTCCTCCGTCTTGAATAATTCCCACCAAGACCTTCACTAGCGGCAGGAGGGGAGAGAGGAAGGAGGGGCGGGGTCAAACGCTTGCAAGAGGAGGCAGTGTGGTGGTAAGCTCGGGGGTGAAGCAACGTCACATGTCAAGACAGTAATGAAGAGGTCGGACTGTAGGAGGCATCGTACCCCCCCCCCCTCCTCCTCCACACCCAACAGTGTCCTTGACTCCTCGGCTCCACCCACCATGACCCAGACCATCCCTCATCATCCACGCTCGCGGGAAACACACAATGTTATAATGATAGTGTATGTAAATGTGGTAGTGGTAGGCCGAGGCGGGTCTAGTGTTGTGTACAGCAGCACGATAAACCTGGCAACACCTGCCACTAGTAAACACCAAAATAAAAATAAAAGTCCAACTATGAATAATAATCAACTGAGAGGGAAGAAAGGCGGCGATTGTTCTGGTTACCAAGTGGCTTAAGTGCCACACTTGTAGAAAGTCGTCTTTAAAGACTGGCAGACAAGTAAAAAAACAAACAGGATGCTGGCATTACAAGAAGAGATGGAGAACATGGTGATGACCTTCGTGTGAACCCTACAAGTGGCAAGCAACCAGAAATGGCGCAAACATGTTTTCATTCATGTTCCCCTTTGGTAAAATACCTCGGCCACCAGCTGGAGGACCATATACCCACATACCACCACAAATATTGTATATATCAAATGTCTCGAAAGCATGTCAGCTCTTACACTGTGAAACCAACGTATACCGCCCCATAAAAGAAGCAATAAGGAACTGAGAACGAGCTAGCAACACCCACCACACCTTCCTGGCCGGGGCAAGGTCACGGTCGCCGCATAACACTACACCGCCGTGGCTTAATTACCTTCCCACTGCAGACACCAGCCTATGGGCTCCACTCACCCGCTGTCATCACTTAAGTTTGGTCCTTGGTGTGCCTCATCCCAGCACACTCCACACAAGCCCACGCTCACACGTCAATTAAGGACTCACATTCGTATGCTTTCGACGGACAAAAAGTCTTCAATATCCGCTAAAAACGGGTGTAGGCTTGAGCAACACAAGGTCGGCTCGTCTGTGCCTCCGGGCCAAGGCCGCTCACCAATACACTGTTGTCTGGACGGGAGCTGAGGACAATAGTACCAGCAGAAGGTCCTCTACAGTGCTGGTGTTGTAGAGTCTACAACACCAGCCTCACTCTCAACACATGAATGATAAAACGTTTATGGCAGGGAAGGGTGAAGGGCAGCTACGAAAGCCTAGTGTTACACAGCCGTCACCTGCACCACAGCCTCACCCTCCCAGTGAACGTATGCAGTATATTACCATACCAAACATGGCAGCGTCTGGACAACACAATATACCCAATGTATTTAACCTTGGAAAGAGCGATACCAACACGGGGGCGCTCAATAAAAAGTTCCAATTACTAAGTGCAACTCATTAAAACTAAGTGGTCTGTTTTCTTTTCACAAGTACGCACTCATTAGTTTTCAATTCTCCTTCTAAAAAAGGGTACCGCCACACCTGCAGCTATCACGAGCAGTAACACTATTAATGCAAACAATTATCATCATACTAATTCTGTGTGTGGGCTGAGACTTTACGGAGGGGGTGATCCTGTTGTGGGTACATCACCTCCACCCTCACATTACACAGCCTCCTCTACCGCCCTCCTTCACACACCCGAAGCTCACGAAGAAAAATAAGGTCACTAAGGTTCGCGGTTTATGTCTTGACTGACATTATTTTACAAACGACAACTTGTTGCTATTGTCTTCATACAAATTTGTCGAGGAAGAACAAATTAGTTTTCTCCTGATGACTCGAGCGCTCCAGCAAAATAAAACAGTTCGTTTCGGCACAAGGAATAATGCTGGCAGGAACGAACCAGTCGACAGCAAATGCCTCTGCGGTGGAAGTGTCCTCAATAATAATCTGACCCATTACGATTATTACTTGTTATCTGTCAAGCCAGCCGTGGGAGACTCATTAGCACAAGGTCAGGTAAGTCAATTATCTTGCGAAGGTAACCCAGTGAAGTACAGGTGTGGCCAGGAGGTGCAGCCTATGTTGTCTGCCTGGGCCGCCGGGGCTCACCTGTCTCTCCTCTCACATACTCTCAGTGGTCCACATTCCGCGCCACACCTGTACACTTGGTTAGTGAGAGGCCGGCCACACCTGTACACTTGGTTAGTGAGAGGCCGGCCACACCTGTACACTTGGTTAGTGAGAGGCAGACCACACCTGTACACTTGGTTAGTGAGAGGCCGGCCACACCTGTACACTTGGTTAGTGAGAGGCAGGCCACACCTCTAGTCTATGACGCCCGCCCCTCGACGCTTGGTTGATAGCATCACCTGGCGCACCAGTCGAGGCCACACATCAAAAGCCAGGGAACACGTCTTGAGCTTTGAAAACTGAAGCACTGAACGTATCGGCGGCAAGTGTGTCCAACGTGACGGCGGGTAATGGAGGGAGTGTGTCAGTGACTTCTTAATTAATACCGGTAATAGTGGCTGATACACTACACCAACCCCCCCTTCAACCACATCACATGAACCTTCAAGTCTCACCAATACTAAACTTAACTCTCATAACTCCTACAGACACAGCAGCCCAGGTGGTTCCAGGAAGAGAGGGACAATTCAATGTGTGTACCGGTTGCATCATCAGTTCTCCGGACATGTCAGAGCTTTTGAAAATCGTCAAGTTGAGTCTACCGATTGTTATTATTGCTTCATCCATGTACGATATATTAGACAGTTTTGGGAGTTTAAGCAGCATGACGCGTGGAGCCCAGGTGTCTCATCAAGGCTCAATACCTTGTGTCGCAATGTCGCTCCCCGGGCACAGTCCCAATCTCCCCCTCCCCTGTCCTGTCCTGTCCATACAGCCTTGCATCCACCCAGCTTCCTTACACCCAATCGTTCTTCCACCCACGCCCGCCAACCTACCCGCATACCGTCTCTCAACCCACGCCCGTATACTTACCTGCATATCTCTCCGTCCCACCCACCTTCACTCCACCCACATGCCTACCTGCTCGTCCCACCCACCTGCACATCTACCCGTTCTGCCCACACCATACCTATCCACCCGTGACCTTCGCTACGGTGACATAAAACGTCCCAATACACCGCTGCTTCGTGCCCCCCCCCACACACACACACACACCAGACCTCGTCCTACGCTAGAGTATCAGGTGACTTTTCCTCCCTTGTCACTCACAGCCCAGCGCTCATGACCACCACTAAAATAATGTTCCTAACTAACCCATTCCCCCGTCCCATAGCCCCGCCTGTCCCCTGTGGCAAAATACTGGAGTTGTGGTGACCACTATAAACACAGCAACCTTCACCACCACAACACATTTGCCAGTACCCTTCCTCCATCCTCTTCACCCACCAACATACGTTATCCGGGTTATGAATGATACCCGATCAGTGTGTTACAGCGTGGTGGAAGCGGTGCACCACCAGCGTGTGCACACCTCCACAGTACCCGCACGACCACACAGTCTCATACTCGCCAAACTTGTGAGATCCGTCTGCCTTGCCTTACCTCACACCCACTTAACACAGAACAGTGTAAACACGATACTGTACTGGCCGATATATATCACTGAAGATTAAATTATGCATGAATTTCAGTAAAGGGGAGGGAGGGTACCCATGGCCGCTTCACTCCCAACGTCACCTTACCACACCCACTAAGTCAATCACCTTGTGAAGGTCTTCTTGTTTTCTGGAATGTTTCCCGGCCCGTCAGGGTAAATCCCCCCCCAACGTCCCCGGACGAGGGTAGAGGTTAATTTTCCCCATCATGCCTGACCTAATTGACTGGACAGAGGTGTGTTGTGTCGAGTTACTTTCTACAATACTGAATCAAATCTGGACTGTAAATTATGTTTTTTTTTTCAATCAGTCTCTAAATTCGCCAAATTATATTACGTTTTTCTATGGGTACTTGTGGCTAAATGTCATATCTGTTGTAGTGATCAGTCACTTTACTAATACTTCACTACACGACACTTAACAACGCGAGGATTTATTGGTAAGTAAACCATAACTAGAGCACTGTGATCACACTCCCGGAAGACCTGAGGAGAGGAACCAGCTGAACAACGAGGTCGCCGACAAAGTACAACAGCGGTCTTCACCAATGAGCGAGGTAGCCTCTAAGAAACCAGATTAATTATAGTCCTGTGGTTGCATTACACTTAGTCAGGAGATAAATTGGCGTCACTGACCACGTCCTGACACCCCGTGGTCTCTCCTGCCCACACTTACTGAGTACACACCCAGGATGTGGGGAAGGTGTTGGTGTCTGCTGACTGGCTCACTCGTTTGATTATATTATCATGGACTGTATTAGAGTACCAACTCACATGACTAGTCACACACCAATCTTCAACCTGCCTGCGCCCCCCCCCCCCAGGCAAAACATCAGCACCTGGGTAGAGATGGAAAAAGGTTCTCCTGAGAACCATCCGACTTAAACAGGAACACACATGACCACTATAATGGTCTCTAACACACTAGTCCTCCCGTCGTCTAAACTCATTACTTGTCATATCTCCAAAGACCATCCCCTTCCCCGTCACATGAGTGTATACAACAACGGCCCCGGAGGTGTGAGCACGCTACCCCCCCAAGCTGTCAACACGTGCAACAAACCACTCAGCAAGACCAGCTGTGTCCACAATACTGCCCGGTTGGCTAACTGGCCCTAGCTACTATACACCAAGTTACAACCACCCCACTAGGGCCTTCCTCACCCCCCGTTTATCACAATATTACTGATACAGAATATGAGTCTTGGTGATCCCAGGCCTGACTGGTGGCGGCAGGGCAGGAATTTTTGACGAGGTGATGTAAAATTTAGGTCAGGTGGTGGTGTACCTCGCGGCCACACCCAGACCTCATGGTGCTTACACCCGCTTTATGGAGGAGACATCAAAACACGTCTTGGTATTTCATTCTTAAGGGAAACAAGACAAAAGAAAACAAAAACACCTGCAATATTTAGCATTGGGGACGATCTTACTTTAAAAATTCAATTACATTACGACGGCGACAAATTCATCAGCTCAGGGTAAGAATGAACCACATATCCAGCTTTGTGTCTAGATGAACACTGATCAGTAAATAGCACGAGAACAGTGGCGGTAGTGTGGTGCAGTAGTGATAGTGTGGTAGGATAGGGTAGAGGGTTAGCTAGAATACCAGCCCCCCCCCCCTCTTTACAAACCCCCTAACAGCTGGTACTATCAACGTCGTTTTTCTAGTATCGTGGGTAGTGGAGGAATGTAACAAATGCGAGGTGAGGACTGAGGGTGAAGGAGGGACACGTGGCCTGGCAGCTGGGGAATCCACTCCACACTGTACTTACTCCTACCATCTCCCGCCCTACACGCTGTTTACACCCACTGAAAAATCTCTCTTCCTTTTCGTTACATATTTTGAAGTCTCGTGATACTCAACTAACATCCACTCATATGATCTTGAAGTTAAGGGATATTATTTCTTTATCAATAATACTAAATGAATATCAAAGAACTACAGAGTCAAGTACAGGTATGAGTACACCTGCTGGGTGACGGGGGAGGACAAGGCTAGTCATTAGTGTACCGGGGTGGGAGGCGAGTGGTCTAGCGAGTTGGGCAGATGAGGGAGGAGGGAGGAGCGAGGGGCTGGATGAAGGATGCCAGATAAGGTAAACAGACCTATGGATTGACTGGTAAAACACCCACACCCATTGACTGAGTGAGGGCGAGTCAGAAAGCTTAAGGTGGGTTAAATAAGGAAATTAACCAAGGGAGAGTAAGGGTCGATTGGGCTGCTCGGGTGGTTCAGGGTCGACTATGTTTCCATGTATACAGTATGGCCAAAAGGATATAAACAGTGTGGGATGTGATATTGTTGATTCTGGCCCTCAACCCTCATCCTCCACACCACAGTCACTCTCTAGGATGTGGAAAGCCCTCATACACAGGCCTGGGGTATTCGTGTTCAGTATTCAAGGCATTTTATGACTACGAGTATTCATATTCAACAAAATCCATTGTTTTCATGAATATTTGTGAATACTTTTATGAACACATCTGAAGGATTGGAATTTTAGTGCAGAGGAAATTAAAACTGTACTGGCAGGTATTTTACATTATGCCCAGGTTACTTTAATTAGTGAAGGGTCATGATGGGGATTGTATACTTGGTGTACGGGTTCTCTTACAGTCAGCTTGTAGAGAATTTGTATCAAAGTATCTGATAAAACTTCCTGGTATTCAATAATTTACAGGTGTACTCGATCCCACGCCTACAACGTACACCAAAAAGCTTCGAGGTGTGTGTGTGTGTGTGTGTGTGTTACAGATGGTGCTCCTCCGCGTCACCCATTAACCTGCTACCGTGTACAACTCAATGGACGTGTGAGGCACAATAGCGGGAGTAGATTACACCAGGAAAACCAAACAACTCCGGGATGGTTCAACAGTCGGTGGACAAGAGCAGTCACGGCCAAGAGTTGAGGATAACAGTATCTAGTCAGGAAGTTTGGTCATGTATACACCACCACCAGCGTGCTGTATTGTACACGGCCATTTTGTGATGTACACGGCCACACTGTACGGCACACAACCACCACCACCACCACCACCGACCATACACTCCCTACATGTTCTCGCCAGCTCAATCCCTAACCCTTCATATAACCCAAGATAATGATAACATCTGTGGTGAGGCGACAGCTTCAGGCCGCGACAGATCCCTGAACCAGTTACGTAAATGCACTTGTCAAGCCGCGACACTTCATCTGTCACTCCCGGCCAATATTATGTGACAAACGCTTCAGCATCGTGTTACTGATATACAGCCTCCATAACGCGCCTCCATATCGTGGTATGTTTACTATTGCTCGATTTATATGTTTAGTCGACCTTCCCCTTCGACGTAATGAAGTTTGTAAGTTTTTGACAAAAGAGCTGATGTGCCATGCATGAAAATCATTGTCCCTTGATAACTCCACAATAAAAAACCTATAAACAATTCCATAAAATTATTTGATAAGCCGGCGTATGGTAAGAGATTTTTTCCTATTTATCCTATAGGTCAGTATGACGCAATCCCAGCCTTCACTACCTATCAATGGTAACCAGCGGCGGGACAGTCTTGGGAGGCGAGGGCCGTGGTTGTAGCCCCCGGGGGAGACAACAACTAGTGGTGATGGGACCTCCTGGTCCCCCTCACTCTAAGGAGACACCCTAAACTCTCGTGGCTGTTCATCATCTGCGACTAAAAATACCTATGACGAGGTGTGTGCAAGAGCAGCCTAGCCCAGCTGTTCCACGCCTCACACAGGTGATACTGCCCACCTGTGACACCATCGACAAGCTCTCTCTGTGCACCTGTACAGTCACCCACGCGGAAAGTGAAACGCACGTTATGCCAGCAAACAACAGGAACAGCAAACCTATGCAAATCAGCATGAAATACAAAAACAAATCTAAGTTTTCTCTGGTAAACTCTAATCATTAGTGTCCCTGTATGGCGGTCTAAGAACAGCAGTGTACTTGAATGAACGCCATAAAATAGTGGTGTACTTGGCTGAACGTCTCGAAACTGTAGTGTACTTGCTTATACGTCTTAGAAGAGCGGTTGAGCTTGATAGAAAACAATGATATACTAGAGGCAGAATATAGAGACACCCACGAAGACACAACAAGAGTGGGAGAGACTGTACTGTACTCACTTGGTGTTGAGTTCCCTGAGCTTGGTCTCAATCTTCTTGGCGACCCTGGCGTTGGAGGCGGAGGTGAGGAGAGCCTCAGCCGAGTCGTTGATCTGCACCACCGACGCCTGCGGGAGGAGAGGAACAACAATGAGTTACTCACACTGCTTAATGTTTACATACACACGTGACCTTAAAAGGGCATACCTTCCCCTCCCTCCCCGTCACTCACCGCACACGTCTCCCGCCACTCACTTGACCTTTTATAGACGTGCACTTGTAAGTTTACGTCAGTTGTCTATTAACTTATTCATCTCTTTACAAACTGAGACTAACACACTCACCTTATCGGTATATAAGCACATACATACACATAAAACCAGTAATGCTGCGCACGCACGCACGCGAACGCACACACACACGGTAATGTAGTTATGTATGTGCTTACACGAATAAGATGGTATTTCCCATCTATACCTAATTATCATCATACACTATACCATACTATCGTGATAAGTGCTGCCTCTCGTCTCTTACACTTGACAGCACAAGACTCAACAATAAGTATGAGCAGTCATGTACCCGCGATGATGCAATGCTGACCAGAGCAACTGCCACCACCATCAGCACGCACCGGGAGGGGCTGTCACTACACCTGTCATAGAAATATTTACCGGTCTGCCAACACCGATATGTAGAGATTAACACCAAAGCCACCACGCACCGGGAGGGATGGAGGGCGGCTATCAATTATCTATTCTGGTATCCACGCCCCAGGGGTGTTAACAGGGCCACCTATATAGCCTCATCATTTAACCCATATTGCACACTGGTGTCCCAAGTCGCCATCATCTCTGATCAATATTCATCCACTCCCCAGTCTCAGGAGATACATACACAATGCGGCAGGACAAAGGACGCGACAATAGTCCATCTTCCTCAAGGTGAAATCTTTTGTCGATGGGGTTACCTCATTGGCCGCGGGGAAGACATTTTAGTTCTACCAGGATCGATCGAATGTGCTCCTGTGCCTCTGAGGAGCGGGATGGGTGTACAGCTGGATTTCGCGGGGACTTAAAGAGTTTGACAGTCTTATTAGAAAACAGGCACAGAGGTGACGGGGTGTAGCTGTCGTGGAGTTATGCGGGACACGACACAAGGTATGACAGAACATCTTGGGAAGCTCAGGCCCCATCTGTCGAGGTGATGCTGGTTAGTGGACTGTCATGTGTCGCAGGGAGCACCGACCAAGATTACCGAGATAAACACACACACACACACACACTTTGTGGTTTGTCTTACTATCGTTGTCCACCTTCCACCTGATAGTAAACTTGTACCCCCAAGGACATGACACTCCCGGCAAGACATGGGCGGCACGTAATGGACCTCGCAGGATAACTTCAATCATTCTGGATGGATGGCCGGCCAGCTGATAGAATTAACAAGACCGTGAACAAGGGAGCAAATCACCTGTGCCTGGTGCTTGTTTCAACTAGAGATCGAGCACCTGTACATAGGATCAACCACCTGTATAAGGACCAACCACCTGTTCCTGCGAGTGGTGTAATCTTATTACTTGCCGGTATCAACAAAGTGCCGCGAGAGAGAGAGAGAGAGACCCACTCTTAATGGTGTTAGCATAAAAGAATAAGAAAATCGAAACCCAACGTAAGAAAAAATCCCAGAGTTTTAGGATCACAAGAAATTTTCCGTCGGCACAAGACTTCAAATAGCAATAACAGACTCATAAAATCTTTTGGGTGTTGCCAGAGATTAAGGTAAACGGGTTACTGCACTGTCGAGGTCCCAAGCTTAAGTGAGGATAGGTCTACGGAACATTAATTAAGGGAGAATTTTCCGGGTTTACCGATAATTAATGGGTGGCAAGGGATAGTGGGGGGCACAAGATTTTTCCCCCGTTACAGCTAAGCAGGACGGGTAATGTGTACGGTATAAGACAAAGGACGAGGGACAAATCTTCAGGTGGACAGGAATGGGCTAGGGAATGGTATAATGGGCCCACAGAATGCCGATGGAGGGCAGAGGAACACTTTGTGGGGCCACAGTTTACGGGGCAGCTTACAGAACACTGCTGGGTAGACAAGAGCGTAAACACCCCACGGAAAAACAAAAACAAAAGAGCCTGAGTGTGACCCGGAAGTAGGTCAGGGTGGGTCGTGGAAGGGTACAAGAGGCGCAAAACTCCTTCATGGCCGCGCAACCTTCACCGCTGCCCCTCATACCAGAACTTCCGGTATGCAAATGAAGTCGTGACCGCTCCATTCGTTTGGTTGCTCTCCCCTTCCTCTCCCTTTACCTGCGCCAACCTTGATAAAGCTATTCAAAAGTGATTATGGGGGTCTTGCCTGTGATAAGATAAAGTAGGTTCTATAAGGTGAACGCGGCGTGAACAAGGCTGGACACAGTTGGGAGATTCCTAGATGCATAAAGCCACCAGCGGCGATGAAGTGACAAACCACAGTACAGTAACGCGTATGTGTGAAGAACTGGTGTATAGTCATCGTCCGATACGGAGCCGTGATGTATTGAATACGACACTTAAAAACGTCGTCGATATTGATGTGCTAAGTATAGAGACGAGTTACAGACCTCTGGGGCAACGTTAATAACCGAGTATCCAAGTATAGAACACAATTCTACAAGACATCATCGTATATAGCAGATGGAGACTATGGACTATGCTGAAATCATGATGGACCGGAGGCACAGCAAGACACAAGCGCCTGGTGAAACTGGTAGAGCAATGGTACCGAGTCGAGATAAACTGATTAACGTCTTATGGCCGGACTATAAGAGCGATACAAAAAGTATGAGTACACATTTACAAAGAGGTAGACCAGAACAGTGCTGAGGAAGAACTACACGCAGGCATTAAAGAGGCGGACACAATTCGTAGTAATACAGAAAACAGTAAAGGCAACAGACTGGGGCAGATGAGGAAGAGCACGGGACAAGGAGACACACTACCTGAGGGGCTGAAGTGAGAGAACCGTATGGGTAACAGGTGGAAAAGTACAAGTGAGAGGAAAGTACCTGGCAAGAAGTAGAATAATACTGTAGGAGAGGAACGTACCTGGCAATAAGTAGAATAATACTGTAGGAGAGGAAAGTACCTGGCAAGTAGTAGAATACCACTGTAGGAGAGGAAAGTACCTGGTGACAGAGGGAGAGCAATACAAGTTGAGAGGCCACAGTACCTGGTGAGACATGATGTCGGCGTGGAGTTGACGGTGTTCCCGGAGCTGCTCGTCCAGACGGTCCCGGTTTAGCGAGGCGGGCTTGCTGGCGTTCCTGGGGGTGACACACACAACACGTTAGTTCTCAAGCATAACAGTCGTGCCTATTGCCGCCTACAACACCCACACAACACCCACACCCGCCTATCTATAACACCCACCCACAGTAATAAATGCCTTAACTTCCTCTCCTTGGTGGGATATGTGCCTAAGCATTACCACGTCCATCGGATATTAAAATTCTATTTTTCTTCAGCAACGGTGACCTTAACCTTTACCCGTGTGAGCACAAAATCAATAGAGAACTTTCTCTTTAGAGGCGAGGTAACTAAGTAATATGTTCCTCTGTGTACAGTATAAAAACTCTAGTTAGAGCCGAGAAGACCAGAAAGACTTAATACAGAACAAAAGCGATATGCCTGGATGCCGGCAATGCCCCTCCGGACAAAACCGCTCTTGGGATAATGACAGATTTAGAGAAAACTAAGGAATTTGTTTAAAAATAATATAACGAAGAACCATTAGCAGTCAACAAGGACTTATTAACACCTGCGGTATACACAACACGCGCGCTAAAACATTTAATAAAACCGCTCCCACGTAATGACTCTCACACCTACACAGGTGGCACCACGTCACGCCCTGAACATCGGCAACACCTCACCATACGTCATCTACCACAAAAAAAAACCTGCACCACCAAGTAAATGCCACCTCTTAACGTGCGCTCATAACACCTGCAGTACAGAACGCACGTCCACAACACCTGCACCACCTACGTTCACTACCCCGTTACTGGATGCATGCCAGGCTTGCCAACCCCACAATTTGTTAAAATGTTTGTACGTTCACCGAAAGTCAATACAGCTGCTGGGGGAGGGAGGGAGGGAGGGGGGGCTCGCAAAAAGGGGGAGCGAAACACTATCGACTTTACTTTTGAAAAACTTCAATATTCGACATTTAAACAGAGCGAATAAAACGTATTTATCGTAGAGGGAAAATTTACACATACAACTTGTCAAGTGAGCACTCCGCCTCCTCATGCTACACCCAACAGCCAACACTCCCTGGGAAGCCAATATAATCTGTCAACACAAGAAGTCCATGACACCACACAGCTTTTTCAGTCAGTCACATTCACACGCCCGTGACCTTGTCGCCCTGAAGCCCCAAGTCAGTACCTCAGACCCAATAACCACCAATCACTGATGGTTCTAAAAAATACTTGATTGTTATGGCTGCAGGCACAGTCGCATCGCACCTCCATCATCCCCAGCACATAAACACACAATCTTATCACACATGTGCATGTCAAATACTCGTCCTTCTCCCTGGACATTATCTTAAAAGTGAGACCCACCGGTAGTGCATAATCAGGGGCATAATCTGTCTGCTTCGTCTTCGTGAGCCTTATACAGGAGGTTACAAATATATAATAAAACACAAACTGAAACTTTAAACTAATCTGTGTAATACTGATGCCAGAGCCAGTCTTCCTTAACTAATTACCGGTACGCTCTTTGGGGTATTATGGTTACTGTCCTCGAGTGTTGGTGCAGGTGTCAGAGAACAAAACACAGCTACACAACAAACTCCAACTGACGCTACAACCATCAGGATAAAAATATCGTCTGGCGGGAATTTAAGAGACAAACACCTAGTTAACCACCCACTACTCCAGTATATAAAACAATAACACGAATTTACTTAGAAACATTTCACCAGTTTAATACGTTATGACAAAGTTGGTTGGTATTAACGTTAAGTCCCTCCCTAAGCCCAGAAATCATAACAATTTAGGAACTTTCCCGCACCACCAATCAGTAACCTTGATCTCCCTCACAACAACAGTCATTCACATTAATGCTACTTCAACACAATTTTTCTTGGCCACTTCAAAGGTCTTTACTCACACTCAACTCTCACTACGATAAACAACAAAGTGGAAATCAAAGTTCAGTTAGGTAAAGTCGCAAACCACTTTTGAACACCAAAGATCTTTTCGACATTCTTAAAACTACAATGTTTTTTCCCTTCTGTATCCGGCTGTTTTCATTACCAAGGAGGAAGTGACATCCTAACACCAAGCAATAACACAAGCCTAGTCGCGAAAGTTTTTGAGTCTATTAAAAATGATCGCACTGTTTTCCTCTTCCTGTCACAATTAATTACCCCTAAGAAAAAATACTATTTTCCGGTACCAATCTTTATCTTAATTTGATAACAGTGAAAGAGAAATCTCATTATACTGCATTAGTAACACCCATAAACATAGAAACTAAATCTAGCCCAAAGTCGCGAGTGTTTTGAAGATTTAAAACAAACTAGTTAATGAGGCAGGAAATAAGTACAAAAGTTGTACCAATAACAGGTAACGGATGGTTAAGAAAACGCTCAAGTGGAGTCACAGGCCTTCCACACCTGTTCTGAACACTGGAGAAGTTTGAGGCAGTGAGATTATCATATGCATTCTTACTCAATACTTTAAAGGGTGATACGCGGCGAATTAAAACATTTACTGGTTAAAAAGCACTGTGAATTAAACCCAAGAGGGGGATCAGATATTGCCAGCACTCTCGCTCCCATTTTCATAAGAATTTACAACCTACAGATCTTTTCCACTCGCTCGGCAAGAATGGTTATTCAAGCAGTCAGAAGTACTGTACAGAAGCAAGGAGTTTAGGATTTCTGAGCAAAACCTAACCTCTAACCGATAATAGTTCAATACACCAGTGAAATCGGATCACGCCATGGCGACCCATGGTGAAGAGAAAAAGAAAAAAAACCACATTCTTAAATTATTTTATTTCCCGATTTTAACTATACCTTAAGGGTCTTAGATGCAATATATACTTCTGAAAGTTGGTACAAGACAATGATATTGCCACTAAGATGTGAGCAAACATCATATCCACAATTTTATCGACAGTGAACACGAAATTATTAGTAACGGAACCATGTTCTAAGGTAATTATTTTTAGACAAAATGTTTCGATACACCAAGCATGTCCATAATACAGGGACCACGATATACACAACAATAACACAGCAGCAAATACAATATACACCGCCGTTAAACTGTCCCAAGATAATAGTGCTTTACAATATTCCAACCACATGGTTCTCTCCCAAAGACTTGAAGTAGACGGCCAGAGTCGCGCCACAGCTGCAGACACGACCAGTGTCAAGGATGAGGAATATAGTTGGTGGTGTCCAAACGTGAGTGTGGATGTCACTAATTATATATTGTTGTATTTTGGGGAAACTCATTACAATATTATCTCGTGCAACTTTACACAAGTATCAGATTTTTTTTATATAGTTTACAATATTCAACAAGAGAAAGCAGAATGTAACGCTCGCCTACCTTATATTAAAGTGTCTACCATAGCTTTGGTGGCTTATCTGTGGGGGCTATGGCGTTCACCCTACACTTGATAACCTTATCGGCACGACCACTTGTCAGCCTTCCTGCCCGTGCTGCAGTGTGCTCGCCCCGCTCACCGCCCTCACGCTTCACTAATCAACATGGTATAGTCTTACAATAACCTGCACATGAACGGACGTGGGTGAAGGGCCACAAAAGTAAGTGGTCGGGCAAGAGCGGGCAGCCACTGTCACCGTGATAAGGCAGGTGCCACCCTGGCTGAAGCTCAGAGCCACGGGGATCTACTAAACCACGAGTTTACAACGTTAAATTAAGTCTTGTTACTTAACTGTGGTTTACCGTTTCGTATCAAGAGGGTGGCTTAACAGGATTATGGAAAGTCGTTATCTGATTGCCGATGACTACCCGGTATTATCTTTTTAATATAACTTTTCTACTCATCATGACGGTCACTCTCTAAAGCTAGTGAACTTCGTCCTCTTATTCCGGAATATTAATGAAAATCTACCACAGGTGATACTCTGGCCGCACCAACTGACACCAGTAAAGCGTAAAGGGCAACAAGTCTGGTAACGCCGAGCTAAAGATGGGTTACGTGGTGATTGTTAACTCTTCTACTGACCCAAATTGGCACGCCAAGTATCTAAAGAATGTTGTTTGGAGGAAAGGTGGGAGACCCTCATGTTACGTTAGATGCCCGCTCTCCCTTCTTCCATTCACGGACACAACTGCTTCCACGAGGTCAGTACTAAGCGTTACTACTGTATTATCATGGACACTGACAAACTTGTGCCGCCGTCCAAACTCCAAGCACTGCTATCCTGTTACCATTCAATTGATGTGGCACTGGCGTCAGTGGAACATGCATATACACGTGAATACACCGGTGGAGTGTGGTGCCAACACGTATGAAGGTCGAGGGTGCCACTCCACCAGGTGCCAACCAGGGTGGCGTGGGCAGCCCAACGCAATCCTGGCACCGTCACGTGGTGCACGCTTCAACTTGGCACCTTGACACTCCCTGCCTCCCTGGCACTCAATCAGCCGAGTGACGACCGTCGAGGATTCAAGATCTTTACCCAAACATTATAGCTCTCGTTTCACATCCGTCACCTCGATATTCTAAGTCAATATAAATTTCCGGAAAATATTGAGGTAGATCCGGCACTATTGTCAGAGTATAAAACGTTTCAACTAAATCGAGGCTTAAATCACAGTTCTTCATTAACACTTGAGCCACTGTTGCCGAGAAGTAATGCCTTGTGTGATAAGCAGATCTCCTCGCCAACCACTTAACACTCAGTCACTTTCAATCGATCCCTTTTTTTTTATCACTTGGCTAAGGTATCACGTGTCACCTTACACATCGGCGGAACTTTTCGTTAATCACTGATAGCCACCCACAAAGTATATATCATCCACTACGGTGTCTCCCACGAGATTTCACCTCACTAACCAAGCAGTGGTAAACTCTTCTTATGTGTGCTCAGGCGATTATTATATCCTTGGCATTTACTTTCATTAAGTTAATCCAACAAATCTCATTCACTCGTCACTTAACACGTTTTGTTTCTTTCACTTTTCTTTTAATACTATATATAATCACATGAAACACAATGAATATCATCACAACTATTATGAATTCCAAAAAAACTGCACCATTAAAGGCAGATGGATAACGAGTGTCGGAGCGAGAGGGGCTGTGCTGTGGGAGAGCGACCCATGCTTCGTCCTCCCTCTGCCAAAGTTCCCGCAACACTGGCTCCCCGGTGATGAAGAGACCAGCCTCAGAGATGCCACGGATGCGAGATACCGCCACCGACCTCCACTCACCGCCACCTCCCACACACCCTATCCCATAAACCAACCTTACATTTAACACTCCACATTCCAAAGAATTAAAAGCTTGGATCCTGTGCCCTGTACTAGGATTAGTGCTGTTCAGTGTCTTCCCAAAGAAAGAATGTAAACCCAGCTTCTCAACGTACACTGTTAAGTTTAGTAAGACACGCAACATTTAGAAAATGTCTGTAGCAATGGGCAACCCATCCACTCGGGTACCTCCTGAGCGAACCTACGCACGCACCACGCCCACGTACACTCCAAATCTTACTGCCTCGCCTTCACTAACACTCCCCACAACAGCAGATGCTTTCATACACGGACTTCAACAAGTTAGAGACAGTTTACAGCATACAGCACAGCGCATCGACCTTTTTTTAGTGTGGACTAGAGGTGCGCAGTACAGGAGGGAAGGTAAAGGAGATGAGAGTTCCCGCGACCAGGACCACCACGTGGGCTGGACAGGTCCGCCATATCCTACTAGATACACACCACCACCCCCAACAACAACTCACACCCACCCACCCACACACACGCACGCACCAACCAATAATTTAACTCACAACAAGAACCAAACATAATACAAATATTCATACCCACACCCACCAACTACCAAACAACAATTAAACATATACCAACAACAAAAACAACCACACACACACTAACTACCAGGCACACAACTAAAAATATACCAGCAATAATAATTCTCGCCTACACACATCAACAACTGGACTCTACCACCAAACTTATCCTCCTCCGTCTTGCCCAATTTTTTTTTCGCACTTAATTTTTTTTTCAACGTGTTCACCATCTATACTCTATTTTTTTGTGTGTGTTCTTAGGAAGGAATACCATAAACAAAGCTCAAAGAGAAAGAAAACGTAGTGTTAAGTTGTATATCCGTGTGACAAGTAGGCGGTTGAAAGACACTTGAGCGACAACTTGCACTAACTCCAAAATTAGCATCCTTAACTGCAGCAGACAGACAAGAGACTCCTCCAGCAGTGCTTAATATGTTCTGGCCCAGAATAATACAGACAAGTACATTTGAACAACTTAATCCATCTCAAGCACCCAGATCTTGGTTATCAGTTCTTAACTACCAAGTGATAAAACTATTGCCAATAAAAACACTGACAATGTTTACCCTTTCTCACGACCGCCACACTACTAACATGACACCCGAACAACAGCAACGCTACACCACACCATTACTAACTTAAATTAGTCAAGGTCTTTTACGGAGAAATGTTAAAAAAATAATAATTTGGCCAATAAACCTGACTTGCATACTAAAGGGTCTGGCAAGGTTAACCTCACAGAAGGTAGAATACCACCTTGGCATGTGGAGACGACATACCAACCATAGCCTGGTCGTTAGCCCCTCACTTCCCCCTGCCTTCCCTCGCAAACCGTCCCCACGGTTGGCCAAAACCGAACGCTTCCCGGTTCTCGTTAACCGGAGAATGGCAGAACGAAAAAAGGAAAAAAATATAATTGTGGCGGGACCCTCAGCGGGAGCCTCCCCGGGGGCGGAGGTGGATGATGCACGGCCCGAGGGACCTGTACCAGCACACCTCCCGGATTACACACGACTCCTCGCCTGTAACTCGGGGGGTCCACACCCTCACCACATTACCACACAAACCACTGCGTCATTCACATTATTATCCCGCCAATACCACCACTACTTCACCTCCCGCCGACTATTTTAATTTGATTCTTAACCACAGACTGGTAATAATATCAATGTATTCCACTAGACTAATATTCGTATATGTTAAACAATCACTCATTTTCGCTTTTAAGATTACTAAGACCTGGTGAAGACCATAGTCCAGATCCCTGATACTTGTCTAGTCGACCAACCACACATCTTCTAAACTACTGGCGCAGTCAGTCACTATTTCACAACTCGTATTAAACCAGTTGATGCATGGAGGTCAGTGACCATGTCTCTTGTTGATTCTAAATAGTCATCCAATTGTGTTAGGGCCACTCGTTAAATTTTAGATCCTACGCAGCTCGGAACACAATTGTGGCAAACAGGCCAATTAATAGTTCGGAATCATGCGAGTTTGGCTACAAAGGTGAAGTAGTTTGTCCACGATAAAACAAAATCTGGCGTGTGAAACCAGAGGAGCCACATAACAGAGGGTTTGAGCCCTTTGTAATACTACGTAAGTGACAACAGGGGTGGTAGATGTAATGATAGGTGCCTGGGTGTAACGACACAGCCCGAAAGTTCCTGGATTGGGGAAGGAGAGGGAGGTGGCCGGGTTAGGGGGAGGGTGGGGGGCTCGAACCAGCTACAAAAGCAACTTTAACTATGCTGTCAAGCTGCCAAAAAATCCTGATAAGTTTTAAAAGTCTGTGGTGGGCTTTGCTTTTACCGCTCAAACTTTAGAAAAATCTTATAAATACATCTTATAAAATGGTATACAAATATAACAATAGCCACTATGATTATGGTGTTTTATGATACGGGTGAAGGAGAGGCCTAATAGGATAACACGAGGATTCTTGCGGGTGTCTAAGAAGACTAAGTGACTAAACTGGTCGTATAACGCACTGCCGGGAGACTGGCAAATGTGGGAATAACGGGAAGGCTGTAAAATAGGCGAGAGAGGCATCATGACAAGTGTTCAGACAAACTTAAATCTCGGCTGGCTGAAAAAAGAATGACTACAGTAACAGTACTTACACACACACACACGTACTTACGATCATAAAGGAGAGAGAGAGAGAGAGAGAGAGAGAGAGAGAGAGAGAGAGAGAGAGAACATGAAAATAACCTATTCTAAACCATCCCAGAAGTTGTCACAAACACGTCGGGCGTACAAGTTATTTTCTCTTTTGCGATCAAGACTATTTTTTCCCTCCACACGCTTGAGGTTAAACAACACTCCACACGAAAAGAAAAAAAAAACGTAGTCTACACTGCTTACGCCAACCTTATAAAATATTCCTCGGGTTACAGAACTTATTACAGGACCCCTTTGATACTCGGGCTACAGAATTACAGTGTCTACCAGGGAGCGTATAACCTTCTCTATTCTATAACTCTTAATGTTCTCTTAGCTAGTGACATTACAACTCGCAACCAATTTTCACAACCCACAACCAATCTGCACAACCCACAACCCATCTTCACAACCCACAACCCAACTTCGCAACCCACAACCCAACTTCACAACCCACAACCCAACTTCACAACCCACAACCCAATTTCACAACCCACAACCCAATTTCACAACCCACAACCCAATTTCACAACCCACAACCCAACTTCACAACCCATCTTCACAACCCACAACCAATCTTCACCTTACAAACATCGAATTTAAATATGGTGGGTCAACGCCAACTGATCAACACCAAACTACAGTAATAACCTTTCAGCTTGGATACTCCTTTAACAGTTGCAATACATAACGCTGCTGCATTTAGAACATACACGACGAAAATACAAACTTATACTATACTGTATATCTATAGAACATGGTAAAGCTAATACGGGTGCGTGGGTTTCAACAAAACTACAAAGAACAAATCTGATATCTGCCACAAACACCACCTTCAGATATTTAACAGCATTATAAAACTCCAGGTAATATGGAATAAAGTTCATCTCATTACAGTATCCATGCACTAAATTTAAGTCAATGTTCTTTTCATCCAAGTACTGTATGGTGAAACAAGTAACGGCGTGGAGCACAATGGTCACTCTCCAATATATCAGACAAATTGTGTCGACTATGGTGTTCTAAAATATAGTACTGTACTGCTGAAGTTAGGTTACAGCTTAAAGTCCCCCATGAACTACATAATATCTGCCCGTTGTAATGATGCTGCTGCTGCTTATTCAGATAAAGTATTGCCATATGAGATAATACCTCTAAGATCCTCACTGAAAATCTATTAAGTGTGATAATACTGTATTCCCAATGTGGATCAGGTACACCACAGCTCATAAGAAGAGTGCAGCACTGTTTTAAGCTCTGTTGCTTAGAACAAGAGAATTCTACCTTTAAGTACTGTACTAGTCATGTTGTCCTTATACATATACTGTACTATCTTGGTCATTAATAACTAACAGCAATTATGTCCCAGGAAGAAAAGGCTAAAATGCCTATGAACCTTATGAACAGAATTTAACTTATTTCACCAAGAATTACACATATAAAAATGTGCAATTCAGCCAATGTAATCGAGTTCAACTAATCACACAGGAGGAATATCTTTCCCTGCGAGTCTGACCAACTGTGATGCCAGCTACAATATGCTCTGTGCACCTCAGACTGTCTTTGACTATGATAATAAATACTTGTACAGTATACAAAATATATTTTCATCACTTACTTTAGCTGCAGGTCAATGCTGTTCAGCCAAGACATAAGAGAGTCTAGGCCTTCCTGGACACCCTGGCACTGGACAAGGGCAGTATCAAGTTCCTGGCAGCGGTATCCCAGACGGTCAGCCAACTCCGCATAGCGTTCGTACAGCTCCTCTGGGGGATGCTCAATGGCCTCCTGCTCACGGGCGTCCAGTTCTCCCTCCAGGGCACGGAGCAGAGACACTGATGTTGCACGGCAGTTGTCAAACAAGCGTGACTGTGCCACAACATCATTATTAATGGCCTTGGCCTTGTCCAATTGGTCTTGAACACCCTTGGGGTCAGCACCAACTGGTTCTTGCAGAATGCGAACCACCTTCACCTCTGTGTCTTTGAGCCAACGGGTAGCTTTCTCAATAGCTTCTGTGTAATCACGTTGTTTGTTACCCACACTGGTTGCCTGAAATTGTAAAATCATATGGTTAGCAACTTTCTCTTATAATCAAACTTTTCTTGCTTTTCACATATCAGAAGTAAAAAGTCGTCAACTACAGTGTACTATAAACTAATTTTCATACAACATACCTTATCTACAAGTTTATTGGCACGTGCAAGGAGGTCCTTGAATTCTGCAGTGACATCATCAGCTGCATCACGAACCATGGAGTCTGGGTCAGCCTGCAACAATGGATAGCGCTCTGGCAGGGAGGTGCGGAAATTGTTGACAGTGCGGAGATACAAACTTGATTCATCCAGGAATTTCTGTGTGGCCATGGTTATGAAGCGTAAGTCAGCCTGGTGGGCGATGACGTCACCCAGAAAATCTCGGCAGCCTTGTTCATGATTCTTGATTTTATTGAGGTCTGAGCAAAGACGTTCCTTCTCCAGGAGAGTCTTGGTGGCTTGCTTCAGCCAAGTCTGGAAGAGTGCAATCTCCTTTTCATATTTTGAAAATTCTTCCATGGCAGTGGTTAGACGACGATGTGTAGTGTCAGCCTGAACCACACAGTGGTCATAGCGCTGCTTCAGTAGTGTGGCAGCCTGGTCCAGGGACTCGAGCTCCTCACGGGACAAGACATCACCACCCTGGTTGACTACCTGCCTCACACCATCCAGGCATGTACCCAGAGGTCGGAACATTTCATCCAATTCATCCTTGATAGCCTGTAACAACAAAAGTTACCAAAATATAACTACAGTACTGCACAAAATTCAATACTGTATTAGATCATTTATCCACAACACATATATTTTTCTTAACAAATTCCCTGATTTTATCTTCTGAAACAAAAGTAAAACAAACTATTCAGTGCATTTTTGGTGTGAAGATTAATCACTTCTTTTTAATCAATAATATACATAACCTTAACTTTCAATTAATATTTAGAAATTAATATTCAAAGAAACTTCCATGAAACAGAATGAGAAACCTGTGAGAAGCATACTGTACCTTGACTGTGTTGATCTGGTTTCGAAGACCATTTGGATTCTCACTGACAGGTTCTTGCTCTGCCAGGCGCCGCTCGATCTCATTTACGCTGTCCACCATATCCACAATGGTTGCATCGCACTGTCTGTACTTCTCGATCATGGCTTGCTGTAATGTACACATGTAATGCATGTTACTAATTGGTTGTGACGCAGTAGCTCATCCAGAGTATGCTAACAACAGCTCATCCACTGGTTGTCTTTGGTAAGGTGAAGACTGGTGCGGAGTTGCACTGTCATAAGCATACCCAGGCCAATCCTACTGCGCCCACGTATAAAACATTACTAAAAACTCAAAGCTACGTGCTGAATCATCAATGCTACAATACATTGGATAAAATGCTTTGGATGCAACATGACCAGCATACAATACAGAGCAATAACAAAAAAATATATATATAAGGGAGACAGTGTAAGAATATCGTTAGTAAAGCTACTATTTTAGGAAAAGGTGTACATGTCTGCAGGTGTATGGAGGGAATGGGAGGGTGGAAGGATGTAGGAAGAGGGGGAGGCTGGAGGATCACACAAGCCATGGAGAGCAGGCAGTCGCAAAAGCCCACGGTCCATGACAGTCAGCCAAAGTCGTAATGCACAGAAAACGACCTGAATGCAGGCACAAAGAAACATCCGTAGCGCCAAAGAAATAAAAAATCCTAAAATACAAAAAATAAACGACAAAATCAAAGAAATACATAGAAATATGCACCAAAAACATAAACCTTACAAGCTACCTTAATGTTTACAAAAGAAGCCACATATCAGCCACAACTGAATTCTGTTTAAAATACAAAAAAATCCTTGAATAAATAAAACAGATAAAAGGTACATCCAGTTAGTTGACCTTTCACCAGTTTTAGTTGGTAGGCTAAATACAGTACTGAAGTTTAGGTTAGTACCAATCAACACCATTTACAGACCTCAAGCAGAAATAAAATTACTTGTTAATTTGCAATCTTCCATACATTTACCACCCATATTAATACTAGAAGCCAGCTATTGCCTGTTAAGTAGTAAGTACTGGTGCAGGCATTCCAAAATGATAATAGCAGTAGCAATAGTACATCATACAGGACTGCGATTGTACTATACTTGCTACACAAAGAGCGTTAGAGATGGTAGCCGGTGGGTGCAGTATCATTCCCCAAGCGTAGTTAATGGTACAGCTTACCCGCGCTTGCGCGGTGAGTAGATAACCCTGGCGGCGGGCCTCCGGAAGCAGGTAGCGGGTGCCTGAGGTCGAATCCACCACAGCGCCACCCTGCTCGTCGAGTACCCCACTCCGTACAGCCTCAGTCATGCTTTGGATGTTGCCACTGGAGGGACACTTTACCATGGTTGTGGTGCTGTCAATCAGCCCACAGGCTATTGCCTCTTGCAGGGTGATATGTTGCTTCAGGTGTGGGTTTAACAGACGTCCCGTTTCTACACTAAAGAGGCCATAGTCCAGAGCTTCAAGAAGGGCAAGACCACGGCGAGGGGTAACAATCAGACCAGTCTCGATAGCAGCAGCCATAGTGAGCAGATGACTGGTGGCTGTATTATACACCATGCCCTTCTCTGCATCAACGGCTCCTATCTCACATGCCTCCACTGGTTGTAGCAGTTGTCGGTTACGAGTGTTCTTTATCAGCACGGTCTCCGAATCGATGAGTCCCAGGCGGCAGGTCTCCTTCAGGTTCAGAACCTCCTTTGAGTTAGGGTCAGTATACATGCCTGTTTCAGGGTTAAGGTAGCCTTTATCAATGGCTTCGTCAAATGACAGGGGTTCCCTGAGGAAAACAATGGTGCCCTGGTCAAAGATAATGCAAAGAGTCTTCAAAGTACCAGTCTGAGGGTCAAAAAGAGCCCGTTTCTTTAAGTCAATTAGTCCTTCCCCGATGGCTCGCTTTAGCGTTTTGTATCTGCCAGTGTTTGGATCCTTAATAACTGCAGAATCAGGATCAATAAGTTCAAAGCAGAGGGCTTCTTCTAATGTGTACTCCTTCTTTGATTCTGGATCTGTATAAGTGCCTTTCTCAAAGTCAATGGAACCCTCTCTAACTGCCTGCATGAAGCTAATTGGTTTGCCTACAGTCACAATAAGTCCTTTTTCATATGCTACATTGATGGTGTAAGCCTTCATAGATTTAGGATCGGTGACAAGGCCTTTAGAAGCATCAATCTCTTTGTCCTCTATGGCAGATCGGATGCTCTTAATGGACTCGTCCACAGGGTTCTTCAGGGCAGAGGTGTTGCCATCAATAAGACCATGAGTAATGGCCTCTGCAATATCAAGCTTGTCTCCCACACATGGCTCTGTAAACCGTCCAGTTTCTGGAGAAAACAGACAGTACTGTAATGCTTCTTCAACAGTGAGTGGCCGCTTGGAAGTAACTATTAAGTGTTTGTCAACAGCATCTTCAAGTGTCAGTTCTTCTTTAGTCTTGGGCATGATGTATTTGCCCTTCATATCATCAATGATTCCTTCATCAACAGCTACATTTAACTTCAAGAAACGAGATTTAATTGGATCTCTGATGACCGAGATAGACGGATCAACTATATCTTGCTTACAAGCATCTGCTAGAGTCAATTTTCGACCCGTGTTTGGTTGGATCATGCGGCCCGACTTATTATCATGGAAGCCCATAGTAACTGCATCATACAGACTTTGTGGTTTGTCAATATCAAGGATCATACCGTGCTCAAGAGCATCTATGAGGGTGAGGGTGCAGCCAGACTTTGGGTCATTAAACTTGCCATGTCTGCGATCAATAATGCCTTCCCTGCAGGTCTGTACAAGTGACAAACAATTGGAAGTGTTGCTGTCCCAGTAGCAAGGCAGGCTGGGATTTATAACAAGTCGCCGCATAGCCTCATGTAACGTGATCTTCCTGCCAGTGTTAACATCAGTCAGAAGTCCCTGCTCATCATCGAGCAGTCCCTGGTGTAGTGCACGCTGCAGTGACATGGCTACACGACTGTCCACAATGAGTGTCAGTTCGTATGCCTCCAGTAAGGTGTGCCAGCTACCTGTCTGGTGGTTCTTTACTAAAGCAGACTCCCCATCAATTATTTTATACTCAACAGCTTCCCTTAGATTCACTTTCTTCAGGCGACCAGAGAGCGTGTCCTTCACATGCGTGGAGTCAGGATCAATCATCTGTATAGCCAATGCTTCAGAGAGTGTAATCCATTCCCCTGTGGATGGATTCAGGAATTTTCCACATTCCTCTTCATAGAGTTCCTTCATAATCACAACTCTCAAAGCCATTGGCATTGGTGCCTCAAGAAGGTAGTCCTGCTCAAATGCATCCTTGAAATTCATCTTCTTAATTCTTCCAAAGTTGAACATCCCAGTTCTGGTATCAACAAGTTCCTTCCCAATAGCATGCTTGAAACTCATAAGTTTTTCTGTTGTAGGGTCTCTGGCCAGAGTTGTATTCGTGTCAATGAGACCAGCACGTATTGCACGGCCAACAGTCATCTGGTCTGGCGACAGGGGACTGGTGACACGGCCTGTGCTAGGGTTATACAGCCCTTTGGTCACAGCCTGATAGAGGGTAAACTTTGTTCGACCTTCTATAACAACACCTTTAGTCAAGGCCTCCATTAATTCAACATCAGCTCCTGTTACAGGGTCTCTGAATGTTCCAGTGGTGGGATCAATAATGCCAACTTTGATAGCATCTTCCAGAGTGATTGGTTCACCAGTTCGTGGATCTTTTACCGAGAGGCAAGAAGGATCAATAATATTTCGCTGGACAGCTTCCTTTATGGTGATGCGGTCACCATCTACAGTGATCAGACCAGTCTCTGGATCATATAAGCCATCTTCAAGAACTTGTTGTAATGAGAGGGAACCAATAGCTGGCACAAGGTAACCTTTTCTCACTGCCTCATCAAGGCTTAGCTCTTCTGGCTGAAGTAATTTTCCATTTTCACCATCCAAAATAGCCTTGTCAAGAGCATCACTAACAGTGTATGTTTCTTCATTTATCTTTACTCTGCATGTATTTGCATCAACCAATTTATAAAATATTGCTGCATTTAATGTTAAATCTTCGCCCTCACAAGCATCATAGAAGTGGCCTTCCTGTGGATCATACATGTCACTTAGCACTGCATCAGTTAGAGTTACAGGGTTCCGTTGTATTACTATCATACTCTGTCGTACTGCTTCATCAAAAGTGATGAAAGTATTCTTTTTTGTGTTCTTTAACTTCCCATTCTGAGCTACAACCAAGTCATTGGTTAAAGCATCATCCAAGGTGATGAACTTGTCTGCCTTTGCATCTTTACATAGTGTGATGAAAGAGTCAACAACTCCTCTCTTAACAGCATCATCCACATCTAGTTTTTGTTTCATGAGTGTGTCTGTGATCTTCCCAGACTTTGGGTCATAAAGATTCTTCCTCACTACAGCCACTAGAGACATGGGCTTTCTCTTGGGTACTAATATTCCTTTGGTAAGGGCTGTAGTGAAGTCTATCTCGCAACCATTTTCTGGGTCAGTAAATGTCGCTGAATCCAAGTCAACAAGACCAATCTCTACTGCTTCCTTTAGAGAAACGATGTCTTCATTCCTAGGGTCAAAGATCTGCACTGTGGATGGGTCAAGAAGGCCACTTTGTACAGCATCTCCAATTACCATACTTTTGCCAGTAGTTGGATTCGTGAACATCCCAGTATCAGGTTTGAGTAGGCCCTGCTCAATGGCCTCATTAAGAGCAATCATGGGTTCTGGTTTTTCTTCCAATTTCTTAAGTTCCTTTTTGTCATCAGCCTTCACTAAACCATTCTTTGCAGCCTCAAAGAATGGTAAACATTCCCCAGTCTGAGAGTCTAAGATTTCACCTGTAGTAGGGTCAACAATGCCCTCTTTAATAGCATCAGTGAGAGGAATTTCTCGACCATTTAAAGGATCTTTCACAAGAGTATGATCTGGAATTAATGAGCCTATCTCCACGGCTTTCTGGAAGGATACTGGTTCTCCTGTCCTTGGGTCGATGAAATTACCATTCTCAGGATCATACTGTTCCCTTTGAGCCATAACTGCCGGATCTAAGGTCTTGACCACTTCTGTTATAATTGTTATTTCCTCAACAATCCAGATTTCAGTTCTACTTCGAATTTCGATGACAGTAACAAGTGTAATAGAACCTTCTCTCACTGCTCGCCGTAATGGTTGTCTGTCTCCTGTGGACGGGACAACAACAACACACAAATCAACATCGATGTAACATCCCTCCATTGCAGTTCTCAGTGTCATCTTCTGGCCAACTTCAATGATAGGGAAATACAACTTGTCTTCAGGGCTTAAAGATGGCCTCTGCAGCATGTCTTCAGCTGTTCTGGCTGGCATATATTCCTGAACTATCTCTGTAACTATGGTTGTCCTGACCTGTTTTGGAGAAGTTTTCATTTTCTCCCGAGCACCTTTAATGACTTCTTTGACTGCCATTCCTGCAAGAATAGGAGCACCTATGACAGCAAGTAGACCCATCTTGACAGCATCTTTAACTTTTACTTTAGTCCCAGATTTAGGATCGATAAAGTCACCGGCTTTAACGTCAATTACTCCTTTATCGATGGCCTCCTTCGTAGTTAATGCATCACCACTCTTCGTGTCATAGACCATTGCATCTGGATCAATTACTCCTTTATCAACGGCTTCGTCTAGAGTCAACAATGTTCCAGTTTGTGGGTCTTTGAACTTGCCAGACTGTTCATGATATATAGTAGAGAAGGCCTGCATGATGTTAATCTTACTGGTTACCTCAGTCGATGGTGCAGGTTCTACGGGTTCAACCAAACCTAGTTGAATAGCTTTGTCAATCGGAATTTTGCGGTTAGTTTCAGGGTCCTGGAAGGTTCCACTTGCAAAATCAATGAGTCCTCGCTCAACAGCCTCTCTGAATGTCAGCTTCTGCCCACTGGTCTCGGAGTCAATTTCTACAACCATTCCTTGCTTCTTTGCCTCTTCAAGTGTTATCACTTCCCCTGTGTTGGTATTCTTCACCTCAGTTGGGCTGATCAGTACATAACCAGATACTACTCTCACAGTCTTGGTTGTAATAGTTTCATATGAAGTAACAGTTTCTGTGAAGGAAACCTCTCTTCTTACATCTGTTTTATCAGTTATTACTTTTGTCATAGGTCTGATCTGCAGCAAGCCACTTTCAACAGCCTCCATAACTGGAACTTCTTCACCAGTATTTGGAACGGTGAATGTGCAGGCATTGGTATTTATCAGTTTGCAATCCAGAGCTTGTGTAACCTGTACACTATCTGGCAGAATAGGGCAAGGCAGAGCAAGGATAAAGTCATTGTCAATAGCCATCTTCAAGGGCTGGCGGTCACTTGTCACTGGGTTAATGATTTCTTTATTGTCTGCATCCACAAGGCCTCTCTCCAATGCCACAGGGAAGGTCATTCCAAGAGGAGGAAGCCAATCAACCCTAGCCACTGCTGAGGTAACAAACACATTGGAAGCATCAACTGCCTCTAACATAGACACTGGACCTTTCTTTAAGTTCACCTGGCCAGAGTTTTGGTTAATAATCCCCTTTGAAATAGCTTCATCCAGAGTAATGATTTGTTGTGTGTCTGGCTCCAATATCTGTGACGATGGATCGATAATATCACACAGTATAGCCTCGTGTAGAGTCAATCTGGTGCCGGTCTCTGGATGAATGAATCGTTGAGATTCAATATCATAAAGTCCTTGAGATATTACTTCAGGCAAAGTAACACTTCTTCCAACCGGCACTAAGACTCTGCCTGTAGCACCATCAAGGACACCATTCTCAACAGCCTCATTGATGGTTAATGGTACCCCACATGCTATATCAACAATGGCTCCACTATTACCATCAACTTTCTTTAATCTTAAAGCGTCCTCTAATGACAAAGACTCACCCTCAGGCCCTCGGAAAGTATTGGGGTCCTCCAGGATGGCAGCAGTTTTCTCATCAACAACACCCTTGGAGGCTGCTTGCTTTGGTCTCATAGTTTTTCTGCATACTTTCTGTAATATTACTTGTTTTCCCTCATGATCAGGACGTGGCATCGATTTTGCACGACCAATAGCAACACTGAACTTAGGCTCTGTTGTGACACGTTCTCTTGTTCTTTCCCCAAGAGACATCTTCCTCTCAGAGTCTTGGTCATTGGGGGTTTTATCTCTGCTTGGGGTTTTCACTGGGCTAGCTTTATCCCTCTGTTGGTCAGGTTTGCTTTCCACAGCTTTCTTACCCTCTACTGAAGGCTTATGTTCATCCCTTTCTCGAGCTGTATCCTCCATTTCTTTATCTTCTGAAGGAGATTTAATGGGTGATTTTGGTTTACTATCAGCAGACAAGGCACCTGTGGAGGGTTCTGGTTTACTTTCAGAAGGCAGGGAAGGTTGTGGTTTATCTTCAGGGAGCAGGGCCTGACTGGATGGTTCTGGTTTACCATCAGAAGGCATGAAAGGCTCTGGTTTACCCTCAGAGGGTAGGGCCTGACTGGAGGGTTCTGGTTTACCTTCAGAAGGCAGGGCCTGAGTGTGTGGTTGTGCTTTACCCTCAGATGGAAGGGGCTTTGTGGATGGCTCTGGTTTACCCTCAGAGGGAAGGGGCTGGTTTACCCTGTGGATGGTTCTGGTTTACCCTCAGAAGGCTGGAATGGTTCTGGCTCAGAAGGCAGGGATGGTTCTGGTTTACCCTCAGAAGGCAGGGATGGTTCTGGTTTACCCTCAGAAGGCAGGGATGGTTCTGGTTTACCCTCAGAAGGCAGGGATGGTTCTGGTTTACCCTCAGAAGGCAGGGATGGTTCTGGTTTACCCTCAGAAGGCAGGGATGGTTCTGGTTTACCCTCAGAAGGAAGGGGCTTTATGGATGGTTCTGGTTTACCCTCGGAAGGCAGGGTGGGTTCTGGTTTAAGCTCAGAAGGCTCTGGTTCACCCTCAGAAGGCAGGGCCTGAGTGGGTGGTTGTGGTTTATCCGCAGAAGGCAGAGAGGGTTCTGGTTTACCCTCAGAAGGCAGGACCCGAGCAGATGTATCAGGTTTCTTCTCTGGGGGTTGGGTCTTGCCAGAGGGTTCTAGTTTACTTTCAGAGGGCAGTGCCTGACCAATGGGCTCTTTTTCACCCACTTGACCTGTGGGCTCTGGTTTACCCGGAGAGGGCAGGGCTTCACTGGAGGGCTCTGGTTTGTCTTTAGAAGGGGTTCTATCTACTGATGGTTTTTGCTTACTCGCAGAAGGCAATTCACTACTGGGAGATTTTTGTTTTTCTGTAGGAGAGAGTTGCCCAAGTGACTGGCGGTCAACATCATCTTTTGGCATTATCTGTTCATCTTTCACTTCTCCTCGGGAGACATCATCTGAAGTAAGAATTTCAAACACTTTCTCCTCTGGAACAGTATCTGCCTCTTCTCTAGCCAACTTCTCAACTTCCTGGATTTTCCCATGAGCAGTGCTCCTGATTTCCTCAAGTTCTTCAGGAGATATTAATCCCCGTGAAAATGCCTCTTCAGGGGTAATCTCTTTTCCTGTCACAGGATCCTGAAGTATGACATCTGTTTCAACAACTGTAGTTGACTTGATGGTCGTATGAGAACGTTTACTTACCACAGATTCAAGGAGTTCCTCAGGTGTGGAATCTGTGATTATTTCTACACTTTCTTCAAATGTTATTTCTGCTCCTGTTTTAGGGTCAGTTCTTTTCACTTTCTTAATGCCTTTCTTGATGGCTTGTGCTGCAGCCACTCCAGCAATTACTGGGGCACCTATTACAGCTGCAACTCCAAGGATGCCATACTTGGCTGCATCAGTTAAAGACAATTTACGACCTGTCTTGTCTTTGTATTCTCCAGAGTCTTTGTCAATAATTCCCTTTCTTATGGCTTCACTCAAGTTCAAATCACGTCCAGAGTAAGGATCCTTCACTTTGACTCCTGTAGGTTGAATCTTTCCTTCTTTAACTGCTGTTACAACATCCAAAACTGAACCATCATCCAACTGAACATTACCTTCTGTAGGGTCAAAGGTCATCCCAGGCTTAATTTCAACAAGAGTAGTATCCACTACTGGTTCATTGGTTCTAATTTCTCTAAAAGTGCTGGAGGTCCCACCTTCTACACTTCCCGACACCTGAACTTTGTCTGGTTGTCCCTCAACAGTGGTGATCTGGATGACACGACCAGTTATATAGTCTGTAACCTCCTCTGTACGATCTTTTAAAATTATTAACTTTTTGGTTATCGCTTCCTTCATGGTCAACCTTCTGTCTGGATTGGACTCGTCTGGATATTTTCCAGTGCAGTCCAAGACGTTCTTATCCAAAGCTCTTGTCAGAGTAATTTTCCGCCCATTTTTGGGGTCTATGACTTCAGCAGATCGAGAATCAATAATTCCAATTTTGACACATTCTTCAAAGCTAACTAGCCTGTCTGTGGCTGGTATTGTGAAAAGACCCATAACTGGATCATACAGCTTTTCATCAATTGCCTCCTTGAGATACCACCCCTCCGGTGGGAGCTCGAGAGTACGAGTCTTTGCAGAATAGCTTTCATTGAACACAGTAGTAGTGCCTGTCAGTGATGCACCCGATGAAGTCATATCTGTATCATCAACATTCCCCATGGCACTATCAACAGAATCAGCTGGAGACCTGAGAGTACTCTTAATTTTCCTTGGGGGTCTTTCTGGTGACACTATTGAGCTCCCTGGCATACCCTTATCAGGTGAAGTAGGGACAGATTCATCAGTTTTCAAGGGAGACTCTGGTCCTATTCCACTGGATTTCATTGGAGAATCTGGTCTCGAGCCAAATGATTTGACAGGTGATTCACCTCTTGAGGAGGCATATGGTGATTCCTGTCTGGAACTGGAGGACTTTACAGGAGATTCTGGCTGAGACTTTATTGGTGAGCCTTCTTGTGAGCCATTTACAGTCTGGAATAATGAGTCTGGTCTGGTGCTAACTGGCTTTGTTGGTGAGGTTGGACTAACACCTGGCTTAATTGACTCCTTTACAGGGGATGTTCTTCCTAATTTAGTTGGAGACTCTTGGTCCTTCACTAAAGATTCTATTGTCTCTAAGGATCCTGGTCTCTGTCTTTTGTCTGGTGAAGTTGGACGACTGGTTTTCATCGGTGATACTGTTCTCTCCGGTGTCTTTGAAGGAGAGGAAGGTCCTTTATCTTTGACCTTCTCTGGAGAGGCTGGACGTCCGCTTTTCGTGGGCGAAACAATTCTCTCGGGCGTCTTGGATGGGGAGGAAGTAAGTGATCCAACGGAGGAAATTTCCTTGTCTGTCTTTTGTGGGGATGTAGTACGACTAGTTCTCCCCAATATTCTCTCTGGAGATTTTGAGGGCGATGAACGTAGGGAACGCATATCACGATCAGGCGTCTTTGTTGGTGAACTCATTCTATCTGGCGTCT
The DNA here is from genome assembly GCF_018991925.1 of Homarus americanus. Classification (NCBI taxonomy): domain Eukaryota; kingdom Metazoa; phylum Arthropoda; class Malacostraca; order Decapoda; family Nephropidae; genus Homarus; species Homarus americanus. The sequence goes on along the minus strand of NW_024716703.1, from coordinate 905,782 downwards.
TTGATGGTGAAGAATGAGGCGATCTTTCTAAGCTTTCCTTATCTGGTGTAATACTAGTCCTAGCACTCTTGATTGGACTAGGAGACTTCGCAGGGGAAAGGTGACGCTTCATGGTTTCTCTTATTGGAGAAATGGGGACTGCAGAGTCATCTGGAGAAGCATCAGGTAATGCAGAAGGCCACTCAGTTGACAAAGTAACCAGCCCCTGTTGAATAGCTTCATCTAGTGGTATAGTTTTATCACTTTCTGGATCGTGGTAGGTGCCCTGAGCCTCATTAATAAGACCCCTGTGTTTTGCTTCCTGTAGAGTAACTCTTGATTCAGTAGTATGAATACCTGTACTTTTAACAGTGACATACCTCTTGATGGTCTTTGTAATTGTTGCAGTCGTGACAGTAACACTCAACAGACCCCTTAAAGTAGCTGCTCCTTCAGGAGAAATTAATCTTCTATTCACTGCATCCTCAAGGGCCACTGGCTTTCCTGTCTTGGGATCTAGAATTTGCCCTATATTGGGGTCAAGACGGCCTTTCAAGACTGCTTCTACAACATTCATTTCTTTACCCTCATCATCTGTCATTCCAATATCCATTTTCAGTGTTTCAAGAATCTGTGGCTGGATCATCTTTACTGAAACAGCTTCTTCCAAACTCATAGTATTCCCAGTCCTTGGGTCGGTAAACAAACCAGTTTTTGGATTAATAACACCTTTGAGCACTGCTATTTTGAAACTTATGTAATCCCCAGTTTCAGGATCCTTGATACCATCAATATCAAATATTGTTTTAGTGGACACCGATGTGATAAATCCCCTATTCACAGCATCTACAAGGCTGATGACTTCTCCACTTTCAGTGTCCCGGTACATTCCTTCAGGCAGGAGCACCGAGAACATGAATGCCTCGGGTAAAGTGAGAAGAGTCTTGCTCGCCGTGTCCTTTACCGATTTTAAATCTACATCAACAATTCCCTTACCAACAGCTTCCAAAAGTGGTATGTGGTCTTTTATTTGTGGATCTTGTATATGTCCTTTGTTGTCAAGAAGCTTCAAATCACTACAGTCTTTCAGTGTGTAAGGTCGACAAATAAGCTGTTCCTGCACAGCTTCAGAGAACAGTAACTTCTGCCCAGTGACATTATTGACATAACGTCCAGCTGTAACATCTAGCACCCCTTCCTGAATAGCCTCAGCTACAGTCAATTTACATCCAGTATCTGAATTCACTACCTCACGAACATGAGATGCTAAAAGGCCTTTCTCAACTGCTTCATCTAATGTATACTTGTTTCCAGAATTTCTATCTACAGCCTGACCTGAATAATCATCAATGAATCCCTGGCTGATAGCTTCCGACAGAGATATTCCACTTGTTAAAACTGGTGACGGTTCAGCAGATATGAATCCTCGGGCAAAAGCTTGAGTCATGGGAATCTTTTCTCCCACAGTAGGAACGGTGAATTCTCCCGTGCGGACATTGACATGGCCCTCAACTATTGCGTCATAGAGAGAGAGCGAAGCCACCACTGGTACACAAAGCTGGGTAAAGAAGCTTACCTTCTCTAAAATGATGAAACCAATCTTTGATGCCTCCTCAGGTGTCAGCAGTTTGCCTGTTGTGGGATCCTTGAAAGAACCTTCTTCAGGGCTGTATAACCCTCGCTTGGTCGCCTGTAACAATGTTAATTCTCTTCCTGTGGCAGGGTCTATTATACCACAGGGTGTATCCAAATGTTGTAAGAGTATGGGGCTTACATAACCACGTTCCACAGCTTCAGACAGCGGAATGTTCTCACCAGTGGAAGGGTGAGTCAGTGTACCTGATGTAAGGTCCACCAACCCATCCTGAACAGCTTGGTGAAAAGAAATTTTTTCACCTGTCACAGGATGGACTAAGTGAAGCTCTGCAGCCTCAGAGGCAGCAGTGGCAGCAGCCATGCGGCGAGTGGATGTTGTGGTGGTAACCTGGAAGGAGGAACCTATATGGGTGGTGGTAGTGGCTACATGACTATCCACAGAGTCAGATTCCTTAAGTTGTGTAGCTGAGGAGCGACGCTGTGAGGGGATGGAGCCTCTAGTGACCATCATCTGGGCTTCTGAGCGAGCCCGATACACCGAGTCATCATCACTGCAAAAAAGATAATGTTGTACACAATAAAGGCAGATATACACTATGTACATACTGTACTGAATTCTGTAAAGAAATTTGAATAAATCTAGAGTCTCAATGTAGCCCCATTCATAAATATAAATCAAAGACCAAATCCAAGGAAAACATATTACGTACTTAAAATTTTGAGATATATATACTACTATATATATATTCCAATCCCATTATAAGGTATCTACGCATCATTTTTTGGGGGCTAAAACATTGCAAGTAAACAATGAAAAGATATAATGCTTTGTGGACACCCCAGGGAAGGGCAGATGTGGTGACTTACTCGATGATGATGGGTG